>NW_024423998.1:0-1910 GCF_017311325.1 Ursus maritimus
CCCCCCCCCCATCTGGGTGCTGCTATGATTGTTTTCATTTGTCTTTGGTGTTCAGCAGTTTGGGGGTGTGCCTTTTTTGTCCTTATCTGGCTTGAAGTTCATTGACCTTCTCGCACATGTGGTTGGATAGATCACCACGATTTTTCCTTAACTGTAATATCTTTCAATAGAGTTTCTGCCCCGCTCTCTGGCTCCTCCAACCTCTGAGACTTTAATTACACGTGTGTTAGGCCTTCAGGACACAGCCCATATCTTTGTTACACTCTTTTCTCAATTTCTCTTGCTTTTAGCTCTCTATGCTTAAGTCTGGAGAGTTTCTTTCTACTTACATATTTCCAGGTTAATACTCTCTCTTCCAAACTACTATGAAACTCACCTGCTGGCTTTTTAAAATGCCAACGATTATATAATTTATTTCTACAATTTTCATCTGATTTTTAAAATTGATTCTATTTCTCTGATGAAAATTTTTATCTTGTCATCTATTTTCTGGACAGCTGAATCATACCACTTTATCTTCTTAAAGTAATTGTGAGTAACTTTTAAGTAATTTAAGTCACCTCTACACCCAACATGGGCCTTGAACTCACAAGCCCAAGATCAAGAGTCACATGTTCTACCGGCTGAGCCAGGCCGATGCCCCTAAGACCTAGCACTTTAAGTTCCCATCTCATAACTCGATATCTCAATCACCCGTGAATCAATTTCAATGCTTTGCTTTTTTTCCCCTCTCTCTTTTCTCTCTTCCCTGACATTCCTAGAATATTGTGATTGAATGATGAACCTGTTGTGTGAAGAATGACAGCCTGTTTGGATGATGTTTCTCTGAAGATTATTCACCCTCTCCCCCAGCAGGCAGCAGAGGAACAGACCACGTCCAATCCCTGACTAAGCTGCTTTGCAGTTTGTGTGCGCTCATGGGAAGCCTCCGTCCACAGCTAGTTTGCTCACACTGCTGCGCTGCAGAGGGCTGGGCTCCCACCTGAGACCTTGGCATGTTGCCTCGGGCCCCTCCTCTTCGGTGAATCCCGAACTTCAGTTTGTATCTCCTCAGCACCATGGTTGGGCTGAAAAGTCCCCTCTCTTTCAGCCACACTCGGCTTGCCTTCATAGCCTCTTATGTGCACATAGCTTAATTTGCAAATGTATCGAGGGGAAATTCTGTCCCAAGCAACCAGGTCACTTACCCCACTCCAGGATCCTGGCTCCTCAAGTCTGAATCCTTGGACAGCTCCACACGTCGTACCTCCTCCTCCTCTTTCTCTGTCCAGGCCTATGACATTTCTTAATGTGTTGCTGTTTTCTCTGACTCTTGTCAGAGTCTGCTCTCCAGCTTCTCAATCTCCTGTTCCTGCCAAGAACTGGCAAATGCCCCGAGGGGGAAAAGGTAGAAAATTAGTTTCATTCCATTCATTCATTCTCTTCCCTCTTCTCTTCTCTCCAGCTGAACTGATAGCTCTCCAAAGACTTCCAACAGAATTCTTCAGTTCAGATTTTCTTTTTAGGGTGAATGCTGGTTTACTACAAATACTCCATCATCACTGAAAGATGAAATCTACAACTTCCAGATAAATTATATTTACTTTTCTTTCCTTAAAAACGGGGGGGGGGGATCACTAGTGCATACTTGACGTTTTCTTACAATACTTGGAGTAAGTCTGACTGGATATTAAAAGCTCTTGCTAGAAGCATGTGCAAAAGACTGTCTACCATGAGCTGAACAATCATCATGCCCGTCCAAGGTGCAAGGATTTAATGAAGTTGGATCCAGTCCCCTGCTGCGCTATCTCCACTCAGTGAAATCACCACAAAAATTAACAAGTAACCAGTTTTCCAGGTGCTGGTCACTAATACGGAGAAGAGGACAAACAAACCAGTTAACACTCCTCCTTTATTCTGAGGAACGTCGA
>NW_024423999.1:0-1904 GCF_017311325.1 Ursus maritimus
ACCAATTTCTATAAATCTCAAATCTCACCTCAGTGGCCCCTGGAAAAATACTCACAACTCCCTAAGTTGTATATGTGCAATTCAAAATGAAGCCACAGTAGTATATTTCCTAGGGCTACTGAATTTGAAGTAAGGCCATCCTTGTGATCTGCCCATCATTTGGCTTAAGTCTGTGCCTTAAGTGTAAGGCCCTCTCCCTAAAGTTTGGATGGACTCTTAAGTGCTGTTTGGCTAAGTCATTCCAACTGAAGCTTGCCCTGCATCCACATAAAAGGAGCCTATCGTTTTTAGCCAAAGCCACATTAATTGAAGAGACCATCCAAAATGAAAATTATTGAGACTAGTTCTTCTTAAATACTACCAGAAATTTTAACTGTTCTTTATAGTGAGTGCATTTACTAATCCTTATGTTGTATGATATATGAGACAATTCTCATGTAAATAAAAAAATATTTTTTATCCTAGGTATTTAAAATAGATATTGGAACTGTTTCAAAATTAAAATAAAATTCAATATTATATACATCAGAGTCTGAAAATGAAGATCATTTAAAGTTGACATTTGATTTTCCCTCTTTAATAAAATATTAACATTTCTAATTTTATACTTTACAACCCAAAACACATAATAGCACATATTTGTTATATACACTGGCCTTTTCTTTATTGGTTTAAAGTAGCCACTTTATGGTATGAACAGTAAAAAAGGGGGGAATAACCAACTAATCTCTTCAAAAAGACTTCAGGAAACTTTGTCAATCAAAAAGGTCAGATTGGAAGATACGAATTGACTGGTTATATATATTTATTTATTTATTTTAATAAAGATTTTATTTATTTATTTGACAGAGATAGAGACAGCCAGCAAGAGAGGGAACACAAGCAGGGGGAGGGGGAGAGGAAGAAGCAGGCTCATAGCGGAGGAGCCTGATGTGGGGCTCGATCCCATAACGCCGGGATCACGCCTGAGCCGAAGGCAGACGCTTAACTGCTGTGCCACCCAGGTGCCCCTGACTGGTTATATTTATTACGCATGGTTTATTTTTGCTTTTTTTAAACAAGTGTGTTTTCTGGAACTTTTGATTGCTAATGAGTGAGGAAAAACAATTAGATCTATTTAACACAAAATTTGCACTGGTTATGATAAATTCCTGTTCTCTGGTTTGGAAATTAACCTGATATTCATTTTGAATATAAAGGAAAATAGCCATTGTGGTATGAAAATTAAAGTAGAATTTAGTACAGGACCATATTAGCTATATAATGAGTATAACATGTTGAATCACTAAATTGTACACCTGGAACTAATATTACACCATATGTTAACTAATTGGAATTTAAATAAAACTAGAAAGAAAGAAGGAAAGAAAAGAAAGAAAGAAAGAAAGAAAGAAAGAAAGAAAAAGAAAGAAAGAAAGAAAGAAAAAAGAAAGAAGAAGAAAAAGTACATCATAAAGTTTTGTCCGAAGAGTAAAATTCTTAGTCTTACTTATCTTTACTTCTGGTACGTTAAGATTCACCAAACCCATTGAAAGCCATGAGGTAATTCTTCAAAAAGAGAACAGATAATTTGGGCACGTAAAAAGTCATAAAATCATACAAAAAATAAGAAAAGAGAGAAATACAATTATTTTTATTGGAAAACAATTCATTAATATAAGTGATGCAGGATTCCTGATTCATAGCTGGAGAAAATGATGATGTACATCCAAAGCATAAGTGCAATAGGATTAAACACTGGAACAGAGATATAGTGGCAAATTATATAACTGGAAAAAATATGTTTAAAATCATTACCTCAAAAGAAAAGAAATCCTTTTCATCTGAAAATATATTTTATTTCCCACTCCTAGGATGTATGTTTCTAATTCTTTTGTAAATAGAACTAACAAGTACAGCTAAAA
>NW_024424000.1:0-1902 GCF_017311325.1 Ursus maritimus
GGCTGAGCGAACTGCACACTTACAAAGGTAAATAAGGAGTTACAGCCCTGTACAATAATTACGATGGCATTTCCCGCATCCCAAGAGTAGACCCGAGAGTGAAGTGTGAACTGTGCTGCTAGAAACCCCTTGACTGAAACAAGCTGCAGAAAGGCATTTGATCTGGGGACGGGAGGCTCTTGGGGGGAGGATGGGAACCCTCAGGATGAGTAGAGTTGCTTTGTTTTTCTCCTTCCTCTCTACACCCACCATGGGACCTTCTGGGGTAAGGCACGAGAACCCGGCTTGGAGAAGACAGTTGCTCCCAGCTCCAGTTGCTGGCGTGCAAAGGAAATCCTGACACAGATCTTTTGAAACAGATGGTAAAAATACCCTCCCCACCCCTTGTAATTTCTGTCCTTGACAGACAGAAAACCAACTATCAAATCCAAGTATCATGAGAATAAAGTCCTACGAGGACATGTGTAATTGTGCACGGGATGCTCTGCCCTGTGAAGTATCGTACAAGAAATCACTTCCACCTTTCACGGACAAGGAGAAGCCAAAAAAGATAAAAATATTCAGTCCTCTTGAAGAATAGTGCAGTTGGTGGGTATGAGAGCCTACAAAGTACAAGAATCAACGTGGACAATAAAAGGAGGCTTAGGACTCTGCGGAGACAAACAGCAGTGATGGTTGAGGGAAGCAGGGATTAATCTGTATAGCTTGTTCACCACTCGCTGCATGTCCACAGAATGGAACCAACACCTTAACTATCACTTGACTTGACCCACCGTTTCCTACAGGCAGCTAGGTTTCTCCCAAATTCATAAGCCTGCCAATGGCATAGGTCAAACTGCTCATCAAGGAAGCTTGTGAAGGTTTTCTCCGCAGACTGCCGCGTCTGGCCATCGGCAAAGACTTCCCCAGGAATACACCTCAGATGAGTTAGTCTATTTCCTCTTCTTTTGGGGCAGTCAGGTGACCCCAAGCCCTCGGCCATTAGCCAAAATATTAAAGTATTTCTTTAGCACAGAAGCCCAGAATGTCTTCACGTTCACGTATCAGACTAGCCAGAGATGGAGTTTCTGTCCTCAAGCAGCCCGAACTCATCTGCCCCTTACCTGTGTGTCAACTGGCCCGTCAGTGGGGTAGCAAGTATGCAGCTTGTGGGCTGGCGTGGTGCCACAGGGGTCCCCGGAGCTTTCTTGCCACTCCGTAATGGAAGAAGCCCTGTCTTTCTTGGGCACTGCCGAATCCCATCGCCCAGCGCGCGCCTGGCCATGAGGAAACAAGATTGGCTTGTGTGGTGCTGGGGGCCTGAATTCAAGGAACGGGAAATGAGAGTGTGTGTGGCGCAACCTGTAGGGGCCGCTGTACCCTCAGAACGCTCTCCATTCAAAGAACTAGTGACTGGACGACGTGCCAAGCAGGGCTGCACGTGCTGGGAACGCAGCGCTGCCTAAGACTGAGGTTCTGTCGAGAGAGGGCAGGGCTTGCAATTGGCGGCGAAGGCAGTCAACCAACACAGACCCTACATGGTGATGAGTTCCACAAGGGAAAGAAAACAGGGCCCCGTGACAGTAAGGGAGGGCTGGACTGGGCCTTCTCAGAAGATGGACTGAACGAGTCCATTTTCTCCGGCCCAGACAAGCCAGGAAGGCGCAGAGTGACATCCGGCCCAGAGCTCAGGGCCTCTAAATCCCGTCTCCGAGGTCAGGCCGGGCCGGCGGACCGCATTTCACTGGAGCTCCCCTACAGTGTCGCCCCAGAGGAGCCGAGCACCTGCAAGTCCAAACGCCCTTTCGCGCCCTGGACCAGAGCGGCTTTGAGCCGCGACCCACTCGGGGACGGAAGTGGGAACGCGCCTGGAGGGCAGAGCGAAGCGCCGCGCTCCCGACAGCACAGAAGGGCGAGCGGCCC
>NW_024424001.1:0-1900 GCF_017311325.1 Ursus maritimus
TCCCAGCTCTGAGAAGTGGCTCAGGTCTGGAACCTGGGCAAAGGATCCAGACTTTCTGTCGGGTGGCTGCTTACAGCCTCTGGGTTGGCTGTCCAGCTGTTTTGCCTCTAGGATCACTGTGTTCTGGGAGCCAAAGGGATGGAGAGGTTTCTGTGGGGCAGGCCCTGGCTGGCATTCCAGCCCCTGGGATCATTGCAGTCATTGCTGCCTCCCTGCTTCTGACAGTTGAGCGCCTGTATCTCAAATCTATTATTTCGGGATTTTTCACCCCCATTACTACTGGGCCCCTATTTCTGCAACACCGTCTCCTTCTGCCACGCTTGGCCATCAGGGAGCCGTCACTGAGCTTCTTGACAACCCTGGTGCCCTTCTCACCGTGCATTTTATGGCTTTGATAAAGAAAGAGGCCTTCAGACCTGGCCGGGGATATATTTTGTGGACCTTTTCTGGGTTTTTTGTTTTGGGAGATTTTGTTTGTTTGTTTTGCTTTGCTTACTATACCATTCTGACTTAACACACTTCTCTGAGCCTTGTAATCCATTCCTCTAGTCTCTGCTTAGAAGTTCCTGATATACTAGTCAGTGCAACACAGGCCTTCCCTTTCTTCAACTTTCCAGGACCCATTGCTGTAGCAAATTAGCGTCATCTCCGAGGGCCAAGCTAAAGCCTGTGACCCATGATCCTGAACTCTCCCTTCTCCGACTTTGGATTCTGTCCTCACCCTGCCCCCACCCTGCCCCAGCTCCTCAAGAGCAGCCCCCTCCCTGCCCCTCATCTTCCTACAGGACACTGGCCTACCTCCTGACAGTCCTCTGGCCTGTAGACCTCTTCTTTCCATAGCCAGCCCGGCATGGGCCTGGATTGGGTAGAGACTGGGTGATGCTGGGGGTCCGCCCGGTAGGCGGGGGTCATGTCTGGGAATATGTGGTTTCCTGGCAGGCAGAGGCGTCCTGGTCCTCCTCAAACAAGGGAGGAGCGCCAGCCTCCACTGCTAGGGGGAAGGGGCTGTGCAGGGACAGGCCTTGCTCTGCCAGCTCGGCCCGCAGAGGTGCTGTTGCTGTCACCTAGATGGCAGAGGGGTGCCTGCCTGTCATTCTCTTCCAACCCCAACCTCTGCGTGTGCTTTTCCTTCGCAGATGTGCTCTGTCTTCTCTACGATTTCTCCATCATATCTCCGGCCAGGCCTGGACAACCATGGTATAAGATTGAAGGTCAGATCAATGGAAACACATTTGTCTACTATGACTCTCAGAGCAAGGAGCTCAAACCTGTTGGTCGTCTGGGGTTGCAGCTGAAGGACATCCCATTTTGGGAGAGACAGAAGGAAACTCTGGAAGACTCGTGCAATGAGCTCAAAACGAAACCCCTCGAGATCACGGCAGAGACTTCCAGTAACAGAGGTAAGTCTGAAAGGCCCAGGGCAGAAGGAGAGCAGTTTGGTAGGGCCAGGGAGCTACTGTGTTCATGTAAAACTTAGAAGTGGGTCCCACACACGCGGCCCAGCAGCCAGGGCAGACAAGGGGGACAGAGCAGGCCCGGGAGGGGTGAAGGGGAGCCGAGGCGTGCACAGCACCGGGGGCAAAGGATTGGTCAAGACCAGAGGCTGACTTGTTTCCAATGGTGGGGGCGGGGGGCAGATTTTTGTACCCTGCAGGGCAGGCTGACATGTGAGCGTGGGGCCAACAGAGAGCGCAGAAGTTTCTGGAGGTTTCACCTCAATGGGCAGATAACCCCCGACTTTGAACTGGAGAACAGAAAGTGGACAGTGGATGATTCTGGAGACCAACGGTTAAAGGACATGTTGGACAGTGACAGAGAGCTGACCGAGTTCCTCATGAGGGTCTCAGACGGAGACTGTATGAGCTGGCTCCAGCAAGTATCAGAGCACTTGGAGGAAATG
>NW_024424002.1:0-1900 GCF_017311325.1 Ursus maritimus
CCCCAAACCAAGCAGAAGGCAGGCATGCACGGGGATCACTCAGAAACACTTTTTTGACCAACTAATGCCACTATAGCTGTATTGCTCGATACATATCTATTTAAAAACGTATTCTTTATAGGGCTCTTTTCGATTTCGTGTAGTGTGTGTAGACAGGGGAAGAGTGACATAATTGGAAGTTTTTTTTCTGGGAGAAGGAAGGCTTTTGAAAATAGTAAAGCTCTGCTTTTTTCCTCGAGTTACAGGTACGTGCTTGCATACTCCCATTTTAACTCACTTCAAGAATCTTCCATTCAGGGTGCTAAGTAGTTTGTTGATTTAAACATACTGTTTCTTATAGTCTCAGAAATTATCACACATTCTGCAGTCACTTGAGAATATACAACATCTTGCATCTAGTACCTGGAGTTCATTAGTACTTGAATTGAAGAGGCAAAAACTACGTTTTTTAACCGTTAGCCTCTACTTTCTATTCTTTCTTTTCCCTACTGGCTTAGCACAAAAGTGCCTTATTTCCCACTCATATCATGATATACACAGAACTGCTCTTCTTGCTGGTTCTTCTTCAGGTGGGGACTTGGGGACCCAGGTTCCTTCCATGTTCAGACACTGCTGCCTTAAACTTGTGGTCCCTAAGTTTGCCACAGAAGGAGAAGAGAGAGCTTCTGCCTTCTTTTGCTTTCTTTAGATAAGTCTATTCACGTATTTACCCCAAAGCAAAATAAGAAAGCAAAGCAAGGAACAGAATTTTGCCCCTAATAATGCCTGTAGCCCCAAAGAGTAGCAGGCATCGTATATCCTCTGACCCGTGGGCCCTAGACTCAGGCGGTCTTGGTTGAGTCACTGGCTCCCAAGGTTCCCTGTGGCCCTTCACACCACAGGTCCTCAGTACACATTTGCTGAATTTAGCAAATGAAAAATAATAATGACAAAACAGCCTGAATTTCTCCTTTATTACATGTGTGATTTTTCTTGGGATCCATTTTTACATTGCCAATGTCCCACTCTACCTCGAGGATCATTTCAAGGAAAAGGGCTGGGAGGATAAAAAGGAATACTGACCAACTGTAAGAAATATAGCTTATAAACACTGTAAAGGATTATGTAAAAGCAAACCCTTTTTATGGCTTTATGGATGGGCAACTGCCTGAAAAATGGTACAAAAAGAACTATGAGAACTTCATTAAGACCAGTGAAAACAGGAGAGTCTGCTTTATGGTAATGCCCCCAGCAAATCACATCTCCCATTGTCTATGGCCCTGTGTGTTTCCTTTACACTTTGATTCAGTGTGGTTGCCAATGGGGCATCGGCAAAGACGATGCAAGCAAGGGCTTGAAAAATGCTGGTGCATTGATTGGGGGCTTTCCCTGCGGGAAGGCTGTCCTGAGATCGGCAAACAGTAAAGACCAGGATGAAAGCCCACCAAAAGGTACCGCTGACCCATCAGCTCAGTGCAGCTGCATAAAGTAAGCCCCAAGCGAGACCAGCAGAAAAACTTATTAGCCAACCCACAGAACCGTAACAAATAATAAATTGTTACTATTTCGGACCACTAAGTTTTAGGGTGTTTTATTACGAAGCAAAGGTGACGTAAAGCTATCTCTATCTTTAAAAAATGCAATCCAATCTAGAGTCGCAAAATCTGATCCACATCTGAATTGTCAGTCACTCGGGGATAGGTGATAGCAAGAAGCAGAGTGTTCGCGGAGCCTGGGCGGCTCAGGCGGTTAAGGTTAAGCGTGTGCCTTAGGCTCAGGTCATGATCCTAGGACTCCGGGATCCAGTCCCACATGGGGCTCCCTGCTTGGCGGGAAGTCTGCTTTTCCCTCTGCCCCTCCTCTCTGCTTGTGCCCTCTCCCTCTCTCTATCTCTCTCTCAAATAAATAAATAAAATCTTAA
>NW_024424003.1:0-1716 GCF_017311325.1 Ursus maritimus
AGTTTAGCTTTTATTCCTATACAGTGTGAAACTGAGTAGTAACATGAGATGGCTTAGATGTTGAATTTTTTTTTTCCTGATACTAAGAGGGGAATGGATGCATAAGAAAAGAAACAAGGGAACTGCAGTCATGTAGCAAGGAATGATGGTGGCTTCAATAGATGTGATGAGGCGCAGATGAAAAACTATAGACGCATATGGAGGATGTTTCAGGTACAGCCAATTGGAATAGTGAGAGAATGGATGTGGAGCATGAGAAAAAGGAAAACATCAAGAATAAATCCTAGGTTTTAACTTTACCTCCTGGATGAATGATGATGTCATTTACTCTGAAAAGAAGAGATTTGGGACTGAGTAGAGAAACAGGAGTTTTATTTTGAGCATGCTAATTATAAGAAATTAGGTTACCAAGTATGTATTTCAAGTAGTAACTATATACACAGGTTTGGGGTTCTAGGAGGACATAGATGGAGTTAAAATATGGGAATAATAGATATACAAAAATTTAAATCCATTGGGATAGATACAATTTCTGAGACAAAAAGAAGTATCCCAAATTTGAGCACTGGAACATTCTGGCATTTGGAAGCTGAGTAGTTGAGAAGGTAATCTCATCCCCTCTTTGTCTCCAGTACAGATCACAATAACATGTGCCCAGTGACTCAGAGTTAAATTGTTTCTTCTCCATATCATACCAAGAACAAACTGTAAGACAACCTAGGCTTATATAACACCAGTTTTATTTAAAAAAAAAACACCAAAAAAAACCCACAAAAAAAACACATCATTCCTGGGGTGCCTGGTTGGCTCAGTCAATGAAGTGTCCAGCTCTTGGTTTCTGTTCAGGTCATGATCTCAGGGTCATGAGATCAAGCCCCTCATCAGGCTCCACACTCAGCATGGAGTCTGCTTGAAATTCTATGTCTCCCCCTCCCTTCCCTTCTGCCCTCTCTCAATTAAATAAATAAAATCTTTTTTAAAAAAAAAACATCATTCCTGGGTGATAGGTAATAAGGAGGCCACTTGTGATGAGAACTGGGTGTTATATGTAAGTGATGAATCACCAAATCACTCTTGAAACAATATTACACTATATGTTAACTAATTAGAATTTAAATAAAAACTTAAAAAAATTAAAATATTCATTCCTTTTACATTTCTACATAGGTTTATCATTTTAATATATTATGATTTGGGAGGGAAATTGTGTTATTTTAATGTATTACATTTTTCCTATACCATCAATGAATCTGGTACATGGAAAGAATAATAAACTGTAATTCAAAAATAATTCACCCTTATTTGTGCCAAATAAAAATCAAGCAGAGCACAAAGATCATAATAATGTGGCATGAATTGTCCTAAGGTAAATAAATATATACAGTGCAAACTTTTGCAAGAAATTCATAGGTTTCATCTCAATCTATTTTATACCATTTAATATTATAGGTGATAAAGATCAATTCTGGAAATCAAATAAATGTATAGTTCCTTCAGCTACACATTCAAACCTGCCATTTACAGTGGAGTTAGAGATTGAGATTTCATTCAAAATAAAACTTGTGGAAACCCTCAGACCCACAGCTTGTATAGAGCAGCCCCTTTATGAGAACAAACTTAGTTTTCCCTTCATCCATTAATGTATTGTAAATCATTCCTGCTCCTCTTCCTCTCTCTTCTCCCTCTCTTTCCCTTCATCTCTCTCTCTCTCTCTCT
>NW_024424003.1:1726-1900 GCF_017311325.1 Ursus maritimus
TCTCTCTCTCTCTCTCTCTGTCTCTGTATGCATACATGTATGGATGTATGTACCCATTCACATATAATTCATATATAAATATAGTTAGATATGACAGTATTATTTTTCCCTTTTTTAGGGGGAAAAGCTTATATACAAGCATAATATATACATATATATATATGTATATATATA
>NW_024424004.1:0-1899 GCF_017311325.1 Ursus maritimus
TAAATGAAATTATTTTAACCAGAAGCACTACTGACACTTCTTAGCAACTATTTTTAAAAGGTCGGGTATAAGCAAGGGGCGCCTGTGTGGCTCAGTGGGTTAAGGTCTAACTCTTGATTTCTGCTCAGGTCATGATCTCAGGGTTGTGTGATGGAGCCCCCTTAACCAGAAGCACTACTGACACTTCTCAGCAACTATTTTTAAAAGGTCGGGTATAAGCAAGAGGCGCCTGTGTGGCTCAGTGGGTTAAGGGTCTAACTCTTGATTTCTGCTCAGGTCATGATCTCAGGGTTGTGTGATGGAGCCCCACGTCAGGCTCCCTGCTGAGCAAGGAGTCTGCTTGAGATTCTCTCTCTCCCTCTGCCCCTCCTCCTACTTGTGCTCGCGTGCTCTTTCTCTCTCTCTCATAAATAAAATCTTTAAAAAAATAATAAGGGGCGCCTGAGTGGCTCAGTTGGTTAAGCGTCTGTCTTCGGCTCAGGTCATGATCCTGGGGTCCTGGGATGAAGCCCCTGTCGAGATCCTTGCTCAGCTCCCTCTTCCTCTGCCTGACACTCCCCCTGCTTGTGCTGTCAAATAAATAAACAAAATCTTTAAAATAAAAAATAGAAATAAATAAATAAATACTCGGTCATAAGCAAAAGCAATTAAAAGCTTTTCTGTCACTTTAAAGTATAGCACAGATATCCTGTCCTTCCTTGTCTCTCTTGACAAATAAAGTCCCCAAATACACCAAAATTATAATGGTTGCTATCCTTAGCCTCAGCAAGTCTAGTGTTGAGGCTAACTTTCAACTGATTACTACTGAGTTTTAAACGCTGAAATGAACTTCTGGATAAATTGTTTAAAACGTAGGTATGGTGCTTTTGGGTTAGAAATCGACTACATATTTAGATTTAGAACCTGAATAGTCCCCTACAGAATATAATTCAGAGCAAAAGGAAAGACATTTAAACAAGTAGTAAACAAATTCGGAGCAGAGTATTAAAGAGGCTTTACTAAAAAACTAAACTATTTCAGTCATCAAGAAAAAAGCTGGATATATCAGGTATTTTAGACAGATATTTTCCTTTCCTTAAACATTATCTGAAAACTCAGTATATGATATAATATATGTAATCTGAAAGTGTGAACAGACTGACAAGAAGAAAAGAAGAAAAAATAAAGTTATAGGACATCAAAAAAGTCCTTTTGATTTAAATAATTCAAGAAAATTATTAAATAAGGTTTTTCTATTTATTTATTTTCTTTTAAAGATTTTATTTATTTATTTTGAGAAAGAGAGCACAAGTGGGGGGAGGGGCAGGAGCAGAGGAGAGCGAGAATCTCAAGCAGACTCCACACTGAGCAGGGAGCCCCATGTGGGGCTTGAGCCCATAACTGTGAGATCATGACCTGAGCTGAAATTCAGAGTTGGATGCTTAACCAACTGAGCCACCCAGGCACCCCCAAAGTTTTTCTATTTAACAGTTAATGGTTTTACCTCTGAATCTAATCAATTAATATGGTAAAAATGGTATAAAACAAACCTAAAGGAAACACAGAGCCATGAAGCTTAAAGGCAAACTTTCCATTAGAGATGACCATAAACATCTATCTCTGTTCCCTTAAAAAGCCCAACAACATAATACTGAAGGAGAAAATGATTCAAACAGCCAAGACAAAGAGAATGGAGACAGACCAAACTGCCCTGCATTTTCTGGAAAAGGAAAAGCAGAAAAGGAAACATAAAAGTGAATGCAAAAACAGACAATTGTCTTAAAATCCCAGAGAGGCTGAAAGCTTAGAGGAATTAGGTATTGGGGAGAGTAGTAGTGGAGCTATAATGTGAAATGAATTGAATATTTGCATAAAGAAGGCAAATCACTGCTTAACTACCCCCTCCATCAATGCAGGAGC
>NW_024424005.1:0-1898 GCF_017311325.1 Ursus maritimus
TGCTCTCTCTCTCTGACAAATGAATAAATAAAATCTTTAAATAAAAAATAGTGCCTCTATGCAGGATAATGAAGATGGGCTGAAGGAGGGCTGGGTGGTGAGCTCAGTGGGCCAGGCTTTGTGACTCTGCCCCTCCCACCCCCCTTGCTTTTTGGAGCCTGCAGCTGGTCCTCGGCTCTCCCGCCCTCCAGGTTCCAGGAGACTCTGGGACTGATGGGGCCAGCAGTTGTTTTTCACCCAACCCACCCCCCTCCCTCCTGTGCCCTTGAGCTGTTTCTGGCTGGAGCTGTTGGCTGGGGGTAATTTGTTGAAAGTGCTTTGCATAGAGTCCATAATTACCAGGCCGGCTGCCCTAACATTTACGGACTGTCAATGTCTATAAACTGCCCTACCTCGATTGTTCTGAGACGGCTTAAATTCCTTCTGAAGAGCAGAACATTAAAAAGAAAAATTACACAAGGCTTCTGAACAAGACATAAACAGATTTCATGATGTGGCCGCAGCAGGGAGGACACCGCTTGACCATTTTATAGGTAGACAGCTTTTGACCCCACCCAAACAAGAAGAAACCAGAAGGGCCATTCAGATCCCTAGCTGTTCTATCCTGGGCCCATCAAGGTGACCGACTCTTTCCAGAATCAGTGGTTCTCAGGCTTGTTCATCCAGTAGTTACCAGCGCTTGCTGCAAAATGCCACGAAATAGTAATATTAATCAAGACAAGTCTATACACCTATTTCCCCCTGGGAATTGAGGAGAAAGCCCTCCTCCCATTCTAGTAACAAGATAATATGTGCATTACCAAGAGGCAATTTGAGAACCCTTATTCTCATTCAAATTCCCAAGTTCCCATGCTTAAAAGTCTCACAAGTACCACAGATTATGCCAGGAGCTTCTCTGTTTACTAGGCTTTTCACAGAGGCAGGTAACCCGACCCCCGTGTTTCTAATGAATCATTTCAAAGTGTGTGTATGGCTGATATTTAAATCACTTCCACACAAATGGTCAAACGACTTATATGCGTGAGGCACCGAGCCAGCTAACCCAGCTGCGAAGAGGCTGGTTACCGGCACAGGGGCTGGGACACGGACATAGGACACCCCTCTAGAGTCTGCATTGCGCAACATTTATCTGGAAGATACGGGTGTGGGAAGTACAAACTCTGCCCAGGCCTTGGAGATATATCATAAACCCGTGCATAAAGCAAGTATGGTGAATGTGAGATTTTAACACAAGAACATAAATTTGATCTCACTGGTGTCAAGTCTCGTGGAGTGGGGTTTGTAATAATTTACTGCATGATATCTTGCTTCTCTCTAGAGAATGTGCCTTATTCACATCTGGACTCCAGAGAACTAGCCCACCGTTTGCCACATAGTAGGTGTTCAATATATACTGATTGAACAAATGGATGAATCCATCATTCCCCAAAGAAGTGATTGGGGTAGACTGATTGCATAATGTCCCCGATTCTTCTCTCCTCCTGATATCCCTACTCTGCAATATGATTTCGTAGTTCCTCTCGTGAAAAGTTGGAGTCTATTTCCCTACCCCCTTGAACCTGGGCTGGCCTGGGATTTGTCTTGGCCAGTTGTGCACAGTAGCAGTGATGGCGGCCACTTCCAATTCTTGGCCTCAAAAGGCCTTCCCTAAGGGTATTGCCACAGCTGTCCACACAAGCTCAGGCTGGTGGAAGAGAACCCAGCTGTCCCAGCAGAGACCATCCGGACCAGCCCACTGTTGGCTGACGGCCCCCAGTGAGCCCACCAAATGCCGCCTCGTCTCACTCAGCTGAGCACAGAGGCATGAGCACACCAAGTCCGAAAGAACCGCCTAGCCGGCCATGGTCCGGGGAGCAAGATCAAATGCTGTGTTTTGAGTCACTGAGTATGGGGGGGGG
>NW_024424006.1:0-1898 GCF_017311325.1 Ursus maritimus
GCTGTGCCACCCAGGCGCCCCTACTGTGGTGATTTTAACATATGTCTAAACATTTTTCAATATTTCTCCCTCTAGGGAGTAGAGCTTAATTCTCCTCCTCTTAAGTGTGGACTAGACTTAGTGACTCATTTCTGAGAATCTGAAAGGGGGAAAAATAGTAACTTCACAGTGGAGAATCCTGGCAGACACTACCTTAACCGAGGGATCAAGGTTTATATCAGGAGTCCTAAGTCATACTGATGTCATGTACCCCCTCACATGATGTGATGGGAAGGATACTTTACTTCTGTGGTAGTCTTCCTCCAAATCTGTAACCCCAGTCTAATCATGAGAAAACCTCTCATGAGGAGGGACAAATTGAGGGATATTCTACAAAACATCTGGTCAGTAATCTTCAAAAGTGTCAAAGTCATGAGAAAAAAGGAAGTGAAACAAGGAAAGATCAGAGAAGTCTAAAGGGACATGACAACAAAGTGCAACGTGTACTGGGCTGGATCTTGGAACAGGGGACATTCATGTAAAAACTGGTGAAATCTAACCACTAACAGCCACTAAAGCCTGTCATTTAGTTGACAGTGTTGGACTAATTTCCTTGTTTTGGTAAGAGGTTAACATTAAGGGAAGCTGGCTGAAGGGTATATGGGAATTCTGTATACTTCTTTAGAACTCTTTTATAAATATGAATTCATTCAAAATAAAAAATGTAAGAGAAAAGCTTTAATGAAGAAAAATGGGTAGCTAGGAGACCACTATATTATCCAGTAAAAGACAGGGGATATAATGAATGTGGAAGATGAATGGCATGAGGACCAATGGAGCAGGAGGTTTTACAGAAAGATGAAGGAGGAATGTTTTGAAACATCATTAATGGAGTGAGGAATATATGCCAGCTTATCAGCTCTGCATTAGAGCCCAACACTTATTTGACTAGATGCTATTGCTATGTCTGGAGGTCAAATAAGAATTGAAAAGTGTTCACTGCATTTGGTAAATTATCTGATCCAAGTATTATGTGGACCACTGGTCCTGATGAGAAAGGCCATCATCCTTGAAATCTATCAATATCAATCAGCTCCCTTCCATTATCCATGGCAAATATATGCTATTTCCTGCTTCAAAGTTTGCAGCCCCCATGGGCAAACTTTTATAAGTGATCTGGGGGAATGCCACAAGTCCTAAGTTGTTTTGCATAATAGAGATGACTGGCATATTTGGAACTAGCAAATGATCAAGTTCCCTGCTCCTATTTCCAGCTTTCCTCATCTTTGACTGTCTCCTACCAAAGGGGAAGTTTTCCACAAAGTGCTCCAAACATTAGGTCAAAGTAGCAAAAAATTTAACAAGGAAAGGAATTTTTAAAAATCAAAACTAGAGTTTGTTGAGTGCCTGTCAAGAGTTCAAGCTAGTAATTGATACTTTTACATAAATGATCTCAATTAGAAATAATTCAGAAAATGTGAATAAAAACATGTAAAATGAAACACTGGTAAATACTATTCACTATACTAATTGGAAAAATTAATAACATATACTACTCTAAATTTAAGATTTAGGAAAAACATGGGTCACAAGAATGGGAAGGAAACGTTTTAAGGTACAGACAGGTGGACTCTTCCCACAGTAGCTTTAGATATCTTTTAATCCAACCTATGGTTTATTTATTGTGGTTAAGTGCCAGCCCACAACCATGGCAAAGGCAACAGCTGCAAACAGAGCAACGCAACAAAGGAGACTCGCCAAGGCACATAGAGTAAACACCGTCCATCACAACCAGCAAAACAACTCAACTCTGCATTTAATATTCATCCCAAAGTTCCAGGAAAAAAAAAAAGAACTCCCAACTTTTCAGAAGGGTTTCACTTGATAGATCAGTTTAACAAATACAACTAGAATTAAAA
>NW_024424007.1:0-1898 GCF_017311325.1 Ursus maritimus
GACCCCCCCCCACATTCTTGCGCCCTGAAGACTATGAATAACATATTTGATAGGTCTTTTTCCAGATTTCTGTGTGTCTTTTCCTTTCTTTTCTCTTTTATAAAACTGGATCTGTACTAACGTTTTGTATACTAATTTTTTTTCTTTACCAACTTGTATCTTAGATATATACAGATGTTACATATACAGATATGCTAGCTTTTCTTATTGGCATAAAATATTCTATGTTATGTATGTTCTGCCCTTCACTGAATTTTTTTTTTCCCTCCCTCTAGTACCATCAACTACAGTAAGGACCTTCCTCTGGCTCAAGGAATCAAGTTTCAGTAAAGGTGACAATAAATTGACGTTACTTCAGATCTTACAGGCATTCTTGCAACTCTTTCTTCTGAAGAAGACAAAGAAAATTAAGACTTGCCCTGAATAAATGCATCATTTTGATTATGACAGTGGCTAGTCTCTTAAGCCTGAGGCCCCACGTAAATCAAGAGACTTAAATTTTTAAAAATAAAGCTAAATTGTCATGACATAGCCCTATTTAGTAAAAGATAGGATGAATCTTTTGTTACCAGTAATTCCTGAGTTCAAGAATTTTTTATTATAATTGGGAAGAAGAGAGTAGATGTAATAGGAGGTAATTGGAAAAAACAATAGAAGGGAGAAGAAAATAGTCTTCTCGGGAGATGCAGGAACATCTCCAGAGTGTGAGTAAAGTTTGCCATAGTGAGTATTGACTCACATTAGCCTCTAGCGTGTGTTTGCAGGGAGTGTGTGTGTGTTCTTGCGTGTAGATGAGCACAACATCCACGTGGAATGACTCGCTCTGTATGAAATGACGGAGAGGGTCTTCGTCACCATTATGGCCTCTCTTGCTCATATTGGCTTTGTGTCACCACAGGAAAGATAGGCGTGGTGGATGTAGGTTTTGCACCTGCCAAGGACCCTGCCCGTGTCTATGTGTCTGGGTTTCTTACACAACCGTAGACCATTTTCTTCATAGCTCTTACGTTTGTGCCGTTGCCCTTGGCTTTGGTGGGGAGAATGACCACTGTGTGTGGCAGCATGTGGTTTTTGTGAAAGGAGGAAAATTCACTTGTTGGTGGCTGAGAATCTGCTGCCTCCTCTTGGGAAACAGCCTTTGGAGTGGGTCAGCCCAAGGTTGCCTGTGGGGCCCACATTGGCTCTTGAAGGTCTGCTGTCTTCCTGGCAGTGTGTCCTGCCCGGCTGGGTTAGACCTGGGCAGAAGCCTTCCAAGATGACATTTGTAGACAGTCGGATGCATCAGGATGTGTGCAGGGATTTGGACGACTGGCAAAGAGTATGTTGAGTTACGACAGAGAAGGAAGCAAATGAAAAAACGAAGCAGTTAAAAACGTATCTGGGTGGGAAGGTATTCATACGTGCCATGGCGTAGCTGGGACTAGTGCTTACCAAGGCATGCTGTTGTCAACCTTGAACATTAATGAAGCAAAATGCTGGTGATAGATGACCTGTTGAGAGCATGTGGGCAGGAAGAATTCGGGGTTACATCAAAGAGGTGGACAGTTACTGTTCTCTAGTGGAAAATCAGTAATGCCTAAAATTACGAAGTAAGAAACAGTACCAAAGGTTGATGGAGATAGGTAAATTCTGAAAGCAGTGCATTGTCTCAGGAGGGCAAATGGGAGGTCATGTGTGGAGATGGGAGGGATGGCTGTTTTCAGAACATATCTTAGAAAACTATTTGATTGGAGAATGTATAACTTTGATAAAAAATTAAAATCCACAAAAAAGAAAATGATGTTGGAGAATGAGGTGCTTGGAATCGTGCATTTCCAGACCCCTCTCCCTCCACCCCCACACCCAGCACACACATGCACACTTGTATGTCCCGTATTAACCTAGGTAACCTTGAAACA
>NW_024424008.1:0-41257 GCF_017311325.1 Ursus maritimus
ACTGTATGGTGACTAACATAATATAATAAAAAAATTAAAAAGTAATAAAGAATGGGGGGATGGAGAATCTGGAGATCTGAAATGGGGACACAGAAGAGGATGCAGTTGTTGGTGTTAGACTTCACCATGAAAACTGGTAGGCAAAGGAGTATCTTGGAAAAATGGACATTCCTGAGAGAAGTTATAGGAAGAGTCGATGCTGAGGCAGGTGGCACCATATCACCGTGTCATGAGCCAGCATCACCTAATTAACACATTTATGTATCCTATTCAGCATAAAGTCAGAACTGCTTGGGGAGGTGGCTAAAGAAATAGAGAAGAATAAGACAGAGAACCTGACCTTAGGGAGCTTTCATTTACTACATATTCTGTCACCAATAACCATGTGAGCTTGCTCCTTGACCCCAAAGTATCCTTTCTTTATAGTGTCTGTCACTTAGAGCAGAGGTGGGGTGGGTGAGAGAAAGTCCACTTTAGACCAGAGGTCCCAGGGTAGTTTGTATAGGAAGTAGAGCTGCTCTTCTTCCAGGGTCTTCTTCCCAGATGTGTCCAGAGCCCTGACTTTCTTCTAAACCGATTTCCTCCCCCTCCTTTTATTCTTCCTTTTCATCTTTTTCACCAGCATGATTGACAGGAAATGTGTTGCCTACCTTTATTTTTAGGCTGTTCTTCTTGTGAGTTATTGTTCCCTATTAAAATATAGACATATAAATGTAGAGAGAAGCCACACTTTCACGGGTAGGGAGTGTGGAATTTGGAAGGTAAAAATTGCTTCTAGTTAAAATCATCCAGAGAAAGTATCTTTAGAAAAGGGAGTGATGGGAAGGAAGATTCCAAGAGGGAGTGAAAGATGTGTCACGCTTTCTTGATCCAGACTTAAGATGTTTTAGCTCTTTCAAGAAATTTCCCATCTCATCTAAGTTGTGAAATTTATTGGCATAATATTTTCTTAAAATCCTTTTAATATGTGCATCATCTGTTGTGAGGTCACCACTCTCATTCCTGTTTTGATAATTTGTGTCTTCTCTCTTTTTCCTTTCCTGTTCAGTTAGGCTGGAAGCTTATCAATCTTAATGCTTTTCTTAATGAAATAGATTTTGGTTTCATTGATTTTCATTACTGTTTTCCTTTTCCTGTTTTGTTGATTTTCTCTCTTTATTATTTTCTTTCTTCTGCTTATATTGGTTTTAATTTCCTCATCTTTTTCTAGGTTCTTAAGGTGGAAGCTGAGGTTACTGGGGTCTTTTTCCTTATACAGGCCCTGTTGTGCTATGCATTTCCTTTTTCTGCTGCTTTAACCTGCATCTCACAAATTCAATATGTTTCATTTTCATTCAGTTCAAAATAATTAGTGATTTCCCTTTTCATTTTTGCTTTGACCTGTATTTATTGTAGATTCTGATTCAGGAGGTCTGGCATAGGGCTCAACAAGCTATACATTTTAAAAGGCTCCATAAATGATCCTGATAGTTCTTAAGGTTTGGGAGCCACTGGCTAAAATGGGAAGTGTGAGGCAGCAGTTGGAGATAACATTGGCCATTTGAGGGTGACTGGTAGCTGGTGAGGGATCCTTCAGTACTGTGCTTTATTTTGGGTATTGTGTGATATGGAACAAGGAGACAATCTGACTATAGCAGCACAGGAATCAGCTCTGCTTCTGGGAGCGTTATTTCCAAGGCTTTTCAGGTTTTGTCTTCAGTATGATGTGAAAACAGTCTTAACCAAGAAATTCAAACAACAACCTCTGAAACATGTGATCTTCTATGTGATTGAGATTCATTTCTCTTTTCAATCCTCAGTTTCCCTAATAGGTATTCCCACAACACACTTTCTTCTTCTCTTATAATACTCATTATGTTTGGGAAATGCTTATTTAATACCCGTGTTTGCTGTTGAGTTGCACGTGACTGTATGAGGGCATTGTTTCCTTGAATCTCTTCATCATTGCATCTCAGCATTCTGCAGTGTGCCTGGGGCCTAACAGGTGCTTATGGCAGACATTGACTACTGCTCACCAAACCTAACTCCTTCCCATCCTGGACGCACAGCGAGACATTTCCTAGCCTCCTGTGAGTTGGGTATGATTAAATTCTAGCCATTACTTTCAGTGTGAGTGGAAGTTACCTGTACCATGTCTAGGACTAGCTACAAGCTCTTTGGAGACAAGGCTTTCTTTACCTAATATACCTTTCCCTAAACACTCTCCTAGTTAATTTCTCTTCAAAATTTGGACACCCTCATAATTATTATTATTTTTTTTTTTGAGAAAAGCCATTCCTGATCCTTTGAACAGGTCAGATACCCTGATTGTGTACTTTCATAGGAATATCCATTAATTAATCCATTTATTTAGTCAATGTGGTAGGCAGAATTCTGAACACCCCATGAAAATATCCTGTTCTAATTCCTAAAACCTTTGAATATGTGAAATGTCACTTCTGGGATTGTGCTATTACTTGGCATAGCTGACCTTAAGATAGGGGGGCTTGAGCCCATATGAGTCCTTAGAAGAAAAGACATTTCTGCAACTAGCTGGTGACAGAAGAAGTAGGAGATAGTCAAAGCATGAGAAGGATGTGATGCATTGTTGCTGGTTTGGTGATGAAAGAGGTCGTGTGAGCAGCCTTAAGGAGCTGAGGAAGGCCACTAGACAACAGTTGCACAACCTCATGGGACTGGCTTCTTCCAACAGCCCAAATGAATATGGAAACAGATTCTTCTCCAGGGCTTCCAGATAAGAACCCAGGTGGCTGACACCTTGATTTTAGCTTTATGAGACCCCCAGTTAGAGAACCTAGTGAAGCCTGTCCAATATCTCTGACCTGAAAAATGTTAAGTAATAAATGGATGTTGTTTTAAGATACTAATGTTTTAAATACTTTTTGGCAGCAATGGAAAACTAATCTAGTCATCGAATACATTTTTAGTGCTATTAACATTAAGTGCTATTAAAATGAGTGCAAACCTTGCATTGAGAATAACACGCAGAACAAAGGTGGCTCAGACTCTTCTTTCTTTGAAGTTATAGTCTACTGGGGGAGGAGGAACCTAAATGTCCTTAATGTCATTGCAAATTCACATTTATTTGGGTACATATTTAGTCTAGTTCCTGAAACCCTTGAATATGGTCAGCTGCCACTCCTGTGATTGTGTTATGTTAGATGGCACAGTTGAGTTTAAGATAGGGGGTTTATATCCAGATGGGCTAGAGATAATTACAAGAGCCTTTAAAAGAAGAGATATTTCTGTGGCTGGAGACGGAAGTCAGAGGTATTTAATTGATGTGTATTCCTTCCATAAGAATCAAGTTTGATTTTGGTACCTTTGTATTCTCATTACCTAGCAGATTTCCTGGCATATAGGGGTCACTAAAGAAAAAAAAAAACTTTTTGTTAAAATGTAAAATGCTCCCAAGTTAGTTAGGTGGTTAGTAGAGAGACAGGTTTGATAGACTTTGAGTAAGGTTTGTTTCCTGACTCTAAATTTTGTATTTTTAACAACTGTAACACAAAAGCCTACTTACCCAGTGAAGACACTATATACTAAGATTTTGTAATATTGAACTTCATACTTTTGGGAGGATTGGGGGGGTGGATAAGAAGAGGACACACATCCCCTTTTATCTTGACTTTGTAAGGTACACTTGAGGTGTGCCAGAGTGGCTCAGTCAGTTAAGTGTCTGACATGTGATTTTGGCTCAGGTCATGATCTCAGGTCCTGGGATCAAGCCCCTCATTGGGCTCTCTACTCAGTGGGGAGTCTGCTTGGGATTCTCTGCATTTCCCTGTCCCTCTGTCCCTCTCTCAATCATGTGTGCTCTCTCTCTAAAATAAATAAATGTTGAAAAAAAAAGAAGGTATACTCAAACAGAAAGATATTAACAAATATTAGTATTGTAATTCTTTTTTTCGTACAAAAACTCTTTACGGAGCCAGAGTATTTCACCTAGGTGTGAAGGGCATAAATTCTGGGAAAATGGCCCGGAAGATCCTGTATGGTGAAAAAGTAGGAAACCTTCACTAGAAGAGGGACTTTAGTTCAATCAGTTGGTTTGCGCTTCTCATATCTACAGGTTAGCTATCCAAGCTTAACTGGAAACCTTTTCACAGACTGCAATTATTTATATGTATTCTTTTCTCTGAAAGACCAGAGGTTCCCTGGGGTAAACATTTCCAAGTCATCTCTTAATTAATTAATCTATTGCCCTTTTCCCCATTCAAATTCATGTATACATTCAAAATGATTATTAAACAGCTATTATTATTCCACAGACACCTCTAGAAACTGAGTGTATTTTGGCACCTTTGCTTGGGGTTTACAGTCTAGTCAAGTGACAGACAATTGCATATGTACATATATTGCATAGGAGACAAACACAGTCCTGTGAATAATGTAGAAAAGAGAATTGGACAGGATTTTCTGAGAAATAAGGCTTCTACTACTTGACTAATGAGAAGCAATGCTAGAAATGATACATAGGTAAGGGGGAGAGGGGAGATGAGAATGTTACAGGCAGAGTAAATGGTGTCTGAGAAGACCCCTCAGGGTCTTAAGAGCTTAAACTGATAGTCTTTTTGGCTCTGGTCTTGCTTATATGTCAACACACTTCTAACCTGCAATTCATACTCCTAATTTATTTTATAGTAAAAACATTTAATAAATGATTCATACATTTTTGGACAAACCAATCTACTCAGCATAATATGTGTAGTTTTGTACAATTCTGTACCATTTGTACAACCTTTCTGGCTTCATCCTGTACCACTCCGTCTTCAAACTCTATGCCACAGTCACACCTGTATAGATATAACAAGTGGTAGAGGCGTAAAGTAGTTCAGGAATGCTTATCTTTCCACAAACACATTTACTTCTTTGAAACATGGAGTCTTTTTTTTCATGTTCTTTCTTCCTAGGTTTTCTCTTTCTTACCGAATTCCTACTTTGCCTAGAAAAACTGTATACATTTTTAGGATGAAATAAAAAGCATTCTCTCCTTTGTAGAGGTTTGTCTGATCTTCCCAGGCAAATTCTGGCAACTACTAATTTGCAGTTCCTCTAGTAATCTTTTGCACAGAACTTTATTATGGTACTTGTATTCTGGTTCTGTATTTACCTGCCTTTGTCCTGGTACAAGATTGTGTTTGTGGAGAAAAAGGTTCATGTTTAATATATTTTTCAGTCTTTAATCCTCAGCACTATTTCCAGTACAAAGTAAATGGTGAATGTAAATTTGCAACATGAATAATCCTGATGGTCTTCCCACTAGCCTTGGCTGGGAGTTTTCAGTGCTTGCTGAGGGTAGCAGCTTTCTGCAAGGAACAGGAAGTTTCTTTTATGGGACCCGGACCCTGTTATATTTCATAGTTTCATCAGCCTTGGTCTTTCCTCTTTAGCATCCTAATCATGGCCTCCCTGATGGGCTTAGATTTCACACTATAGATGATGGGGTTAAGCACAGGGGGCACTACCAGGTATATATAGGCAACCAGGGCATGTACAATGGGGGGTAGGTGCCTCCCAAAACGGTGGATCATGGACATGGTAATGCCTGGGATGAAGAAGACAAAGACAGCCAGGATATGGGAGACACATGTGTTGAAGGCTCGGATGCGTTCCCTGGGAGATGCCAGTCCTAGCACTGTGTGTAGGATGAGAACGTAGGAGAGGACGATGAGCAGAGAATCTATGCCACCAGTGGACAGTACCACATAGAGCCCATAGAGGATGTTTATGGTGATGTCAGCACAGGCTCTTCTCATCACATCAGGATGGAAACAGAATGAGTGGGACAAGAGGATCTTGTTAGGGCAGAAGTTCAGACGTTTGAGCAGGAAGGGCACTGGGAAGAGAGAGAGGGTAGCACGGGCCACAATGGCCAGCCCAATCTTAATGATGACATTATTGGTGAGGATAGCTGCATAGCGAAGAGGGTTGGAGATGGCCACAAAGCGGTCAAATGACATGGCCAGGAGCACCGATGACTCCACCACAGAGAAGGAGTGGAGGAAGAACATCTGGACCAGGCAGGCATTGAAGCCTATGAGCCGATGGTCAAACCAGAGCACAGCCAGGGTGGTGGGCAGTGTGGACAGGGTGAGGCCCACATCGGTGAGGGCCAGCATGGACAGAAAGTAGTACATGGATTGGTGCAGGCTGGGAGTTCTCCCCACAGCCAAGAGGATCAGGCAGTTTCCAGTGAGGGCCACAGTGTACATGGAGGAGAAGGGGATGGAGATCCATCCATGAACAGCCTCCAGCCCTGGGATGCCAATCATCAGGAAAGCATGTGGCTGGAAGAAGGAGATGTTGACATAGGACTGGGAAGGGAGCATCTTTGGAAAGCAGTTGAGGTTTCTGGAAAGATGTGGCCTCTTTAGTCTGGGCAGACAGAAAGATAATAACAGGACGCTTGTTTTTAGGACGACATTTAGTTATGCTGTGTAGGTTTTTTCATTAATGATTTCCCATCTTCTCAGCTCTTTGTATTATTAACTGTTCCAAGAATGTACATACATTAAGCTAATATGTTCGCAAACAAATGTAGAATGTAGGGGATAGTTTAAATTCCTTATGATTACCAGAAAAGAAATGACTGAAATGGAATTAGAATATAGTTATTTCTAATATAAATTCTATACTCTTTCCACGTTAGTAAGCAGTGTCTTCATTAAGTGAAGGGATGTTTGTTAATACTCTTTAATATGTAAAGCACTCTCTAAATGCTCATCATCATGGTCATTGCCATCATCGTTGTCATCTGTGTCCTGGTCATTACTGTTATTCCATTGATATTGCATTTGGCAGTATTCTAAGTGCCTTCACATAATTATCTCATTGTTGTCTCATAATTGCCTTGCTGATAGAGAAGGGAAATATTTTAGCTAAAGTGAAAGAAGAGAAATTGTGAAGTCTATCCAAAGAAGAGAATACTGCAGCTTTCCCCTGAGTCAATTATTAGAACTCAAGACCTTTTTGTGTTTGGAGGGTTTGAATATAGATCCTAGGACATTCTCTTTTAATTATCCCAATAATTATAATGTCCCAGGCTGAAAATGAACAGAAGCACTAGAAAAGTATTGGTAAATGAAGAGACATTTGATTCTTCCCAGGTCACTGAGAACACTTAAATATTTGTGGTTCACCTATGCCTTGCCCAGAGAATATCAGCCTGGGTAGTGGATGTCCTTCTCATCCTGGCTACACATTGCTTTTCAGGAATCATCCCCTCATTCCATTCATTCAACATTCCCCAAAACCTTTTAAAATCCAGCCAAACATTTTGTTCAGCCCTCAGCACACCCCACTTGAGGTCTTGATTTGTCCTTGGGTGTGCCTCCCATTAAATCAGTCAGCACAGACACCTGACCTAGCTGGGAGGGCCATAGCTACAGGGAATATGGAACCTGAGATGCCTTTCCAAGGTTTAGAATTTCTACAGACACCAACTGAAAACATGTATCAAAGACATAAATTTAGTTTCCTGTGGTGTTTAGTGGGATACATCCTATTAATGTCACTATTTTTAGTATCTGATACTGGGCAAATAAATTTACCAATTTACCAATTATTGAATATCTCTATGTTTCAGATATTAGACCCCTCACTTATTGTTTGTTAGTAAATAATATCTCTTGGTCTCAAAAGAATCATATAAGTTTGGTGCTCCTGGGTGGCACAGTTGGTTGAGTGTCCGACTCTTGGTTTTGGCTCAGGTCATGATCTCAGGGTCATGAGACTGAGCCCTGCATGGGGCTCCATGCTGAGTGCACAGTCTGCCTGAGATTCCCTTTCCCTCTGACCCTCTCGCTCATGCTCTCTGTCACTCTCAAATAAATAAGCAAAATCTGAAAGAAAAAACTGTAATTTAAGTATTATTGTATCTTCTTAATAAATAATAAATAGTAACAATGATAATGTTAAAAAAATAAAACTGGAGGGGAGAGGCTTAGTGAGTTCCCATAGAACATTCTGGAAATGAGTCCAAAGTTAGGTCTAATTGGCTTAAACACTTCCAGTGGTTTTACATTGCCTGTATTGGCCATGAGCTGTCTACATGCTGGAGATTTGTAAAGTGTGGGGCTAGTTGGATCAGATGATCTGGAAGGGCTTGTTCTCTCCTGCTGTTCCCTGGTTACATGATTTGGAGCTGTGCAAATAAAGCCCCTTCCTATTTCTCACAGAATTGTCCTTTTACTGCTCATTGTGACCTTTTGTGTCCTTATAAAGCCATTTGCCTTTTATTGTGTTAATTATTTTCTCCTTCCTGCTTTTCTTTTTGCTAGTCAGATTTCTTCAAAAATCTGATTCAGTCTCATTATTCTGATTTTGATGATTTCAAAGTTTCTGTCCTCTTTTTAAATTTTATTTTTAATTTTTTTCAGGACAATCAAAGAATGAACAAGAAAATGAATAACTGAATGAAGTTTCTTTAATTTTTTAACCCAGTTCTTCTTTACCCCAACCCTTAATATAAAACCTCCTAGGAACATATATTCACAATTTATACTGTATAGTTTATGTATTGTAAAGACCCATGGCTCCTTTAGATTAATGCAGTTCGTATCTACTTTTATCCTACTATTTTAGGATCAATCCAGGAAATAGTCTTTGTCATTGGTAGCTTAAATCAGAATACTGGATGAATTCTGTGCTCTCCCTTTAATTTGCAGGAATCTGAAGATTAATTTTACCTGGGATTAGTATCACCATCCCTCTGTTTTATCCTGCATTGTTTTATCTAATACTGAGTAATTGGCAAATCTTCCAGCTTATTGTAGAATTTGCCCTTGTTCCCTCATTGATGTGTAGGTCCTATGCAACTCTGGGGATTCGTCGATCTATTGCTCTTGACTGTGATGGAAGTATCCGAATGCTAAATTAAACTGAGTATTACAAGAAGCCTGGAGCTCACAAGGGAAAATTATAGGGTACCATTTAAGACAAGTTGCCAAAATTTAGGGACAACTCTTGTACAGTCAAGCCAATTTCTCCCTTATATCCAGTTAATGTCCTTTCTCTTTTCACATTTTGTGAATATTATAGTTTTATGAAGAATCTGATATTGGGAAGGGGTTAAGTGTGGTGAAAGGACAGATTTTTTTTTCTGCCCATTTAGGTAGCCAAGTTGGATTGATAAGTTTCCTGGTTCCCATGAAATCCAAAAGCATTATATTAAGTTGCTTAAACCTGGAAATCAGACCAGGTTTGGTCTTCTGTTGTTATTTCCAGGATACTAAATGATCAAAGATATTATGGACTCTGGGAAACAAACTGAGGGCTTCAGAGGGGAGGGGATGAGGGATTGGGATAGGCCGGTGATGGGTATTAAGGAGGGCACATATTCCATGGAGCACTGGGTGTTATATGGAAATAATGAATCATGGAACACTACATCAAAAACTAAGGATGTACTGTATGGTGACTAACATAACATAATAAAAAATTATTATAAAAAATGATCAAATATATTACAGATTATAGCTCTCCCCTGAGGAACTAAATAATTTCTGTTTGAGTAGGCTAGGATTCTGGGAACTTGTTACTGGGTGTGTCTAGAGAAAGTTAGGTTGCCTAGAAACAAAGGGCTGAATCCACCATGCTTTCTTAACCCCAAAGCCAAGTGCATTTCTTTTTTTTTTTCTTCCTTTTTTTTCCCACAAAAAAAGAAATGATAATTATGTGATGTGATGGAGGTGCTTGCTATCTAACGCTATGGTGTAATCATTTTGCAATATATATGCCAAATGCTTTTCTAAAAGTCTCATATCAGAAGATTATGAAGGACAGTCTCATAATGAGAGTTGAGACCAAGCAAACATTCAGATCACCGGCAGGATGCTCTCTGGGATGGGATTTTTAAGATACTCATATACTGTTGCCCTACTTAGAGAAGCAAAAGGGTACTAATCTGCTAGGACACAGATACTGGGTTTCTGAATAATTACCTAAATCAGAAAAATGCGCTTTAGGAAAGTAGCTGCCTTCATTTCCTCTGCCTTATCTAGGGGCATAGACCTGCTGTCTTTGGAAGTCCAGGCCTCCTTACTTTTCTTCCTGCTTCTCGCATCTGCTCACCCCCATCCCCTTGGCTCCTCTTGGCAGCAGCTGAAGAAAGGGGATCTCAGGCTCACTAACCAGACCCCCATCCTTCTAAATAGTGTAGAAGGGATTGTATCTGGGCCCCAAGGTACTCACCTTGCTTGTCGCAGACTTCTCTACCTCTCCAGAATCTGAAAGAGCCCAGAAAAACTCTGCAACTAAGATACTATCTTTATGCCATTGGCTGGATGCCTTAGTGAGTTGCTATTCCCCAGGGATGTCCAAGGCACAGCCACAGAGGGTAGTCTGTGCTTGCTTTTTCCTGGGGAATGGAAAATTTGTGGGATATGTGTGTTGGTATAGAGAGTTATAAGGCAAATGAGATATTTGAGCAACCGAATTGTGGAGGACAGCCCTAGAATCATCATCTCTAGGTTTACCTATTCTACCATATCTGTAGGGAATTTTATTGGATATTTCAATTTTTTTCTTTATTATGCTCTTTAGTGATATCAGATCAGGCTCCTGGAGTCACACAGAATACTTTCTGGCTCCTCCAGGTAGTGCCTTTCAGAGACTCAGGGTTCATTGTGTCTCCCTCCACTATCTCCGTGGCACTTAGGGTTGTTCATGCAGGTTAAGCACCCCTACTTCCTGTGTCTGTTCTTCATGTGACATCATTGTGAAAACCCCATTTGGTTGCACAGCCAAGTAATCGGAGAAGATAGATGGGGAATAAGGGGTCCCAAGACAGAGGGATGAATGGGGGCATGCATCTTTACTGGGAGCTTCCATATCTCTGTTTTTATGTTTTTAGAGATACAGAGTGTCTTCCAACCTAGGAAATTTCCCTGGCTATTTTATTCCATCCCCAAGAGTTTCTTTTTTTTCTAATAGAGTGAAATAAATTGAAAACATGGTGAAGCCACAGGTCTGAAAGGCAGACGTATCTATATGTGTGTGTGTGTGTGTGTGTGTGTGTGTGTGTGTGTGTGTACATGCATAGCAGCTTTATTTAGGTATAATTGATGTGCAAAACACTGCACTTATTTAATGTATACAGTTTAATGAATTTGGAAATACACATACATTCATGAATTTATCATCACAATCAAGGTAATAGACATATCCATCAACTCCAGAAGTTTCCTTGTTGTAATGGCAGGATTTCCTTTGTTTTTTTTTTTTTTTAGGCTGAATGATATTCTACAGTATGTGTATATCACATTATCCATTCATCTTTTGATAGACATTTGGATTGTTGGATCATGGCTATTATGAATAATGCTATAATGAAAATGGGAGCACTAGCTATGTAAGAAATGTATCTTAACATAATAAAAGATATATATGACAGACCCGTAAGGAACATCATACCCAACAGTGAAAAACTAATTTTCCTTTAAGATCAGGAACAACGGCAAGGATGCCCATTCTTTCCACTTCTATTCAACACAGAACTGAAAGTCCTAACGAGAGCAATTAGACAACAAAAAGAAATAAAAGCATCCAAATTATAATATAAGATGTAAAACTATCTTTCTTTTTTTGTTATATTAGTTACCATACAGTACTTCATCAGTTTTTGATGTAGCGTTACATGCTTCATTGTTTGCATAAACACCTAGTGCTCATTGCAATATGTGCCCTCCTTAATACCCATCACCATGCTAACCCATCCCCCCGCCCCACCCTGAAACCCTCAGTTTGTTTCCTGGAGTCCATAGTCTCTCATGGTTCATCTCCCCCTCTGATTTCCCCCAGCATCATATTTCTCTTCCTTCTCCTGATGTCCTCCACACTATTCCTTATGTTCCACGTATAAGTGAAACCATATGATAATTGTCTTTCTCTGCTTGACTTATTTTACTTAGCATGATCCCCTCCAGTTCCATCCATGTCGATGCAAATGGAAGGTAGTCATCCTTCCTGATGTCCGAGTAATATTCCATTGTATATATGGACCACATCTCCTTTATCCATTCGTCTGTTGAAAGGCATCTTAGCTCATTCCACAGTTTGGCTATTGTGGACAATGCTGCTATGAATATTGGGGAGCATATGGCCCTTCTTTTCACTACATCTATATCTTTGGGGTAATACCCAGTAGTGGAATTACTGGGTCATAGGGTTGCTTTATTTTTAACTTTTTGAGGAATCTCCATACTGTTTTCCACAGTGGCTGTACCAACTTGCATTCCCACCAACAGTGTAAGAGGGTTCCCCTTTCTCCACATCCTCTCCAACATTTGCTATTTCTTGCCTTGTCAATTTTTGCCATTCTAACTGGTGTAAGGTGGTATCTCCATGTGGTTTTGATTTGAATTTCCCTGATGGCTAATGATGTTGGACATTTTTTCATGTGTCTGTTAGCCATTCATATGTCTTCTTTGGAAAAGTGTCTGTTCATGTGTTCTGGCCATTTTTTGACTTGATTATTTGTTTTTTGAGTGTTGTGTTTGAGAAGTTCTTTATAGATCTTGGATACCAGCCCTTTACCTGTGGTGTCATTTGCAAATATCTTCTCCCATTCCATGGGTTGCCGCTTTGTTTTGTTGACTGTTTCCTTGGCTGTGCAGAAGCTTTTTATCTTGATGAAGTCCCAGAAGTTCATTTTTGCTTTTGTTTCCCTTGCCTTTGGGGATGTGTCTTGAAAGAATTTGCTGTGGCCGATATCAAAGAGGTTACTGCCTATGTTCTCTAGGATTTTGATGTATTCCTGTCTCACATCAAGGTATTTCATCCATTTAGAGTTTATCTTTGTGTATGGTTTAAGAGAATGGTCAAGTTTCATTCTTCTGTATATAGCTGTCCAATTTTCCCAGTACCATTTATTGAAGAGACTGTCTTTTTTTTCATTGGATATTCTTTTCTGCTTTGTAGAAGATAAGTTGACCATATAGTTGAGGGTCCATATGTGGGCTCTCTATTCTGTTCCATTGATGTATGTGTCTGTTTTTGTGCCAGTACCATGCTGTCTTGGTGGTCACAGTTTTGTAATATAGCTTGAAGTCAGGTAACGTGATGCCCCAGCTTTGTTTTTCTTTTTCAACATTTCCATGGCCATTCAGGGTCTTTTCTGATTCCATACAAACTTTAGGATTGTTCGTTCCAGCTCTTTGAAAAATGCCATTGGTATTTGGATTGGGATGATGTTGAAGGTATATATTGCTCTGGGCAGTATAGACATTTTAACAATATTTATTCTTTCAGTCCATGAGCATGGAGTGTTTTTCCATCTTTTTGTGTCTTCTTCAATTTCTTTCATAAGTGTTCTGTAGTTTCTAGAGTATAGATCCTTTACCTCTTTGTTTAGGTTTATTCCAAGGTATCTTACGGTTTTTGGTACTATTGTAAATGGAATCAATTCCCTAATTTCTCTTTCTATAGTTACATTGTTAGTGTATAGAAAAGCAACTGATTTCTGTGCATTGATTTTGTGTCCTGCCACATTACTGAATTGCTGTCCAGAGTGAAAGTGAGGGGATGGATAACCATTTCTCTTGCCAATGGATCTTAAAAGAAAGCTGAGATAGTAATTCTTGTATCAGACAAATTATATTTTAAGCTAAAGACTGTAGTAAGAGATGCAGAAGGACATTATATCATTCTTAAAGGGTCTATCCAACAAGAAGATCTAATAATTGTAAATATCTGTGCCCCCAATATGGGAGCAGCCAGCTACATAAAGAAACTGTTAACCAAAATAAAGAAACATATTGATAATAATACTTTGATAGAAGACCTCAACAATCCACTCAGCAGTAGACAGATCATCTAAGCAGAATATCAACAAAGAAACAAGAGCTTTGATTGACACACTGGACTAGATGGACTTCATAGATATATACAGAACATTCAACCCTAAAACAACAGAATACTCATTCTTCTCGAACACACATGGAACTTTCTCTAGAATAGACCACATACTGGGTCACACCTCAGGTGTCAACTGATACCAAAAGATTGAGCTTATTCCCTGCACATTTTGAGACCAAAATGCTTTGAAACTGAAACTCAATCACAAGAAGAAATTTGAAAGGAATTCAAACACTTGGAAGCTAAAGAGCATCCTGCTTAAGAATGTTTGGATCAACCAGGAAATGAAAGAACTTAAATAATTCCTAGAAACCAATGAGAACAAAAACACATTTGTCCAAAACCTATGGGATACTGCAAAGGCGGTCCTAAGGAGGAAATACATAGCCATCCAAACCTCACTCAAAATAATAGAAAATTCCTGAATATACAAGTTAGCCTTACATTTTAAGGAACTGGAGAAAAAACTATAAATAAATCCTAAACCAAGCAGGAGAAGAGAAATAATAAAGATTAGAGCAGAGATCAATGAACTAGAAACCAGAAATACAGTAAAGGAGATCAACTAAACTAGAAGCTTGTTCTTTGAAAGAATTAATAAGATCGATACACCACTGGCCAGACTTATCCAAAAGAAAAGAGAAAGGACCCAAATTAATAAAATTATGAATGAAAGGGGAGAGATCATGACTAACACCAAGGAAATAGAAATAATTATTAGAAATTATTGTCAGCAACTATATGCCAATAAATTAAGCAACTGGAAGAAATGGATGCCTTCTTGGAAACTATAAACTACCAAGACTGAAACAGGAAGACATCGACAATCTGAATAGACCAATAACCAAGGACGAAATTGAAGCAGTGATCAAAAACCTCCCGAAAAACAAGAGTCCTGGGCCTGATTGATTCCCAGGAGAATTCTACCAAACATTTAAAGAGGAGATAATGCCTATTATCCTGAAGCTCTTTCAAAAAATAGAAAGAGAAGGAAAATGTCCAAACTCATTGTATGAGGCCAGCATTACCTTGATCCCCAAACCAGGCAAAGACCCTATCAAAAAGGAGAATTACAGACTAATATCCCTGATGAATATGGATGCCAAAATTCTCAACAAGATCCTAGCCAATAGGATCCAGTACTACACTAAAAGGATTATCCACCATGACCAGGTGGGATTTATTCCGGGATGCAAGGGTGGTTCAACATTCACAAATCAATCAATGTGATAGAACACATTAATAATAGAAGAGACGACCATATGATCCTCTCAATTGATGCAGAAAAAGCATTTGACAAAATACAACAGCCTTTCCTGATTAAAACTCTTCAGAATGTAGGTATAGAGGGAATATTCCTCAATTTCATAAAAACCATCTATGAAAGTCCACAGCAAATATCATTTAGGAACACCACAAGGATGCCCACTCTTGCCACTATTATTCAACATAGTGCTAGAAGTCCTAGCATCAGCCATCAGACAACAAAAAGAAATAAAATGTATTCTAGTTGGCAAAAAAGAAGTCAAACTCTCTCTCTTCACAGATGACATGATACTGTATGTTGAAAACCCAAAAGACTCCACCCCCAAATTACTAGAACTCATAAAATTATCTTTCTTTGTGGACACCATGAACTTATGTATAGAAAACTCCCAAAACTCAATTAAAAACTGTTAGAACTAATAAATTTAGTGCAGGTTCAGGAAACAAAATCAGCACACAAAAATTGGTTGTGTTTCTATGTACTAGCAGTATACTATCCGAAAAGGAAATTAATAAAACAATCCCATTTACAATAGCATCAAAAAGAATAAAATACTTAGATGGGGTGCCTGGGTGGCTCAGTCGTTTAAATGACTAACTTTGGCTCAGATTATGATCTGAGGGTCCTGGAATTGTGCCCCGCATTGAGCCTGGTGTTGGGCTGTGTGCTCAGCAGGGAGTCTGCTTGTCCCTTTCCGCCCCCACCCCCCCGACTTGTGCTTGCTTTCTCTCCCAAAAAAATTTAAAAAATCTTTAGAAAGATAAAAGTGGTGCCTGGGTGGTACAGTCGCTTGAGCATATGACTCTTGGTTTTGGCTCGTGTTGTGATCTTGGAGTTGTGAGATCGGGCCCGGGCTCTATGCTCAGCGTGGAGTCGGCTTCAGACTCTCTCTCCCTAACCCCCTCCCTGCTGTGTTCTCTCTCTCTCTCTCGAATAAATAAATAAATCTTAAAAAAAAAAATAGGAGTAAACATAGGGAGGTAAAAGACATATACAGAAAACTACAAATTATTGGTGAAAGAAATTAAGACACAATAAATGGAAAGACATTGCATGTTCATGGATTGAAAGACTTAATATTGTCTAAATATCCATATTACCCAAAGTGATCTATGAATCCAGAGAAATTCCTATGAAAAGCTCAATGACATTTTTTATAGAAATAGGAAAAAAATAATCCTAAAATTCATATGGAGCCAAAGAGACCCCAAATAGTCAAAGCAGTCCGAGGTAGAAGAACAACGTTGGAGGCATCACATTTCTGATTTCAAAATACATTGTAAATCTACAGTATTTTAAAACAGTATGGTACTGGGCATCTGGCTGGCTCAGTTGGTAGGGCATGCAATTCTTGATCTCAGGGTCTTCAATTCAAGCCCCATGCTCGGTGTAGAGATTATTTTAAAAATTCAGAAAAAATCAGTATGGTACTGGTTTAAAAACTGATATTTGGGATAGAGAGCCCAGAAATAAATGAAATATGTACAATCAAGTGATTTTTGACAAGGGTCTAAGAATATGCAATGGGAAAAAGACAATTTCCTTAACAAATAGTTGGTAAAACTGGGTATTCTCATTCAAATGAATGACAGCAGACTCTTATCTTACACCATATACAAAAAATTGACCTGAAATTATAAAACTCCTAGAATAAAACAGAAGAATCTTTATGACATTGGACTTGGCAATAATTTCTTAGATATGACAACAAAAGCACGATCAATAAAAGCAAAATTAGACAAGTGGGGCTACATCAAACTAAAAAGTTAATGTGCAGCAAAGGAAAGAATAAAATAAAAAGGCAACCAATGGAATAGGAGAAAATATTTGTAAACCATATACCTGATAATGCATGAATATAAATATATATATAAGGAACTCTTACAAATCATTAGCAAAAAACCCCCCAAATAACCTGATTAAAAAAACGGGCAAAGGAATTGAATACATATTTCTCTAAAAACATACAAATGGCCGACAGATATATGAAAAGGCGCTCAACATCACTAATTATTTATGAAAAGCAAATCAAAACCACAATGAGATATCATCTTACAACTCTTAGGGTGGTTATCATCCGAAAGAAAGAAAGGAAGGAAGAAAGAAAGAACGGACCCCACATGATAACAAGTATTGGTGAGAATGTGGACAAATTGGAACCTTTGTGTACTGTTGGCAGTAATGTAAGCTGATGTGGTGTCTATGGAAAACAGTATGCAGGTCCTCAAAAAATTAGAACTACCGTATCATCTAGTAATTCCATTTCTGGATGTTTACCCCAAAGAATTGGTGTCAGAGTTCAAAGAGATATTTGCAGAAGCATCTTAAAAGGATATTGATATTTCCAAACATTGGCCTCCAAATCCTACTTCGACTTGCCAACTCCCCAGTTTTCTGCCTGTGTGCCTGCCAGTGAAGACAGTGCCTGCCTCAGTGGTCTCTTTGGGATGACTTTCAAATGAAGTTGTCTCTATCCCAGGGACATTGAATTTTCAGAGCTGAGGCAAAGTAGGGTGATGCATAACTAAAGTCTAGAGTCTCTAATATAATCTCAGGCAACTGTGGAAGGCCAGAAGAAAGCCATTCTTGAGTAAGAAGATGCCCTTTTGGAGCAAAGGATGCCCGTTTTCTCCGCAGCTGTTAAGAGCTATATCTATAGGTTGCATTGCTTGGAGTATGGTGTGAACTTAGTAACTAGTTATTGAATAAACATCAGGATATTTGTTCAGGAATTATGATTTATAAATAGATTTATTCAAATAATGTTCCTGAAGCGATGTCTAGGCCAGTCCCTTTTCTGGGTAATGAAGGCATTCGGTGTGAATGAATGAATCAGTAATTGCCTTCCAGGGACTAGAATAGATCAGTACAAAAGATGATTTCAATAGCAAGTGTAAGTTCTCTGAGAGGTGTGTGCAAGCTTCAAAGAGAGCTTGGAAGAGAGAAGATTAAGGAACAAGACACAGAAGACGGAACCTTTAACCTCTCCTGGAAGGACAAGAGTCTTCCAGTTAAGTTGGAGAAAGTAGTAGGTGACTACCACCGCATTGGAGAAAGCTGTTCTCCCAGGGCTGCAGAGTTATGGGTTCATCCTCTGCTGCCTACATTCGGAGGTAGACTGGGGGAGGAGTGCTAGACCCTGCACCCAGAGATCTTCATTTCTGACCAGACACATAGGCTTTGGACTACATTCTTTCACTGTCTTCCTTCCTTTATTCACTAAAATGTTATTTATTAAGCTGTGCGGTGTTTTGTGCCAGGCCCAAGTTAAGCATCGAGAACACAGAAAGAACAAGAACATCATCACTGATAACTAGCTTCAAGGATTTCAAAGTCTCATGCACAATTATTTATAATTACAGTATAGTGTACTAAGTAGTACAATTGAAGGAAGCACAAGGTGCTTAGGGATCACTGTGGAAACCCCTGAGTTGCCTTGAGGTGGGAGTGGGTAAAATCCCAATACAAGTCCTAATGGAAAGCACATTCTAGCCAAGAAGAAATAGAATTATTTTGCTTCCTCTGCATTCTGATTCTGCATTCTTAACACCAATGGATTAGCTTACCCAGGCTCAGTCTTAGAACCTCTCTCAGCATTCATTCCATAATTACCTGAGATACTGTATTGTCTCTTTTGAGATTATAGGATCATGGACATGGGGCTTACTTGCTTTCTCCCTCCCCACCCTCTCAGGCACGTGTGCACACACACACAAGCAGACACCGCACACATACACACTTTTTCTGCAGATTCATTTGAAAGTAAGTTGTAGACATTACAGTCCTTCTCAATAAACACTAACCATGCACCTCCTAAAAATGGGGACTGGAGGAGATTATACTGAGTGAAATAAGTCAAGCAGAGAAAGACAATTATCATATGGTTTCACTCATTTATGGAACATAAGAAATAGCAGGAAGATCGGTAGGAGAAGGAAGGGAAGAATGAAGGGGGGTAAACAGAAGGGGGAATGAACCATGAGAGACTATGGACTCTGGGAAACAAACTGAGGGCATCAGAGGGGAGAGGGGTGGGGGACTGGGATAGTCTGGTGATGGGTATTAAGGAGGGCACATATTGCATGGTGCACTGGGTGTTATATGCAAATAATGAATCATGGAACACTACATCAAAAACTAAGGATATACTGTATGGTGACTAACATAATAAAAAATATTACAAAAAATAGATTCTCCTACATAACCACAAAACTATTTTCAAATCTAAGCAAATTATGCTAACCTAATAATATTATCGATATACAATACATATTCAGACTACAATTGTCCTAATAATGACTGGTTAATGCTAGTATTTGTTTGAAATGTCCCTTTAATCTCTTTTAGTTTAGATTAATTCCCCAACATTGTTTTTATAAAATTGCAATTTTAAAGATCCTGGGCTAGTGTGTGTGTGTGTGTGTGTGTGTGTGTGTGTGTGAGTGCATGTGTGTGTATTTGGTTCTGTCTGTGTGGTGTTTCCCATATTCAAAATTTTTCTGATTACTTTCTCATGGTTATATTCAGGTTGAACATTTTTGATAGGAATTTACATATGTGATTTTGTGTCCTTATTGTTCAAATCAGAAAGTAACTAAGGTCAAATTATCTTATTATTGGTTAAGCTAAATTCATCACTTGTTTAAGGTGGTAATTGGCAGTCTCTTTATCATAAAGGCATATTTATCCTTTCCTATTTAGTAAGTAGTGTGTGCAGTGATACTTTAAGACTGTGTGAAAATTGTTTCCCAATATCTTTTAAGCCTTTATTTTTTTTAACTTTCTACTGATTTTTTAAATTATATTATGTTAGTCACCATACAGTACATCCCTAGTTTTTGATGTAAAGTTCCATGATTCATTACTTGCATATAACACCAGTGCACCGTGCAATACATGCCCTCCTTAATACCCATCACAAGGCTATCCCATTACCCCACCCCCCTGCCCTCTGAAGCCCTCAGTTTGTTTCCCAGAGTCCATAGTCTTTATTGTTCATTCCCCTTTCTGTTTACCCCCCCTTTCTTCTTCCCTTTCTTCTCCTACGATCTTCCTACTTCTTACATTATATAAATGAGTGAAACCATACGATAATTGTCTTTCTCTGCTTGACTTATTTTGCTTAGCATTATCTCCTCCAGTCCCATCCATGTTGCAGCAAATGTTGAGAAATCGTTCTTTTTGATGGCTGAGTAATATTCCATTGTATATATGGACCACATCTTCTTAATCCAGTCATCTGTTGAAGGGCATCTTGGCTCCTTCCACGATTTAGCTATTGTGGACAATGCTGCTATGAACATTGGGGTGCATAAGGCCCTTCTCTTCACTACATCTGTATCTTTGGAGTAAATACCCAGTAGTGCAATGGCTGGATCATAGGGTAGCTCAATTTTTAACTTTCTAAGGGACCTCCACACTGTTTTCCAAAGTGGCTGTACCAATTTGCATTCCCACCAGCAATGTAAGAGGGATCCCTCTCTCTACATCCTCTCCAACAATTGTTGTTTCCTGCCTTGTCAATTTTTGCCATTCTAACTGGCGTAAGGTGGTATCTCCATGTGGTTTTGATTTGAATTTCTCTGATGGCTAATGATTTTGAACATTTTTTCATGTGTCTGTTAGCCATTTGTATGTCTTCATTGGAAAAGTGTCTGTTCATATCTTCTGCCCATTTTTTGATTTGTTTATTTGTTTCTCATGTATTGAGTTTGAGAAGTTCTTTATAGATCTTGGATACCAGTCTTTTATCTGTAGTATCATTTGCAAATATATTCTCCCATTCCGTGGGCTGCCTCTTAGTTTTTCTGACTGTTTCCTTGGCTGTGCAGAAACTTTTAATCTTGATGAAGTCCCATAAATTCATTTTATCTTTTGTTTCTCTTGCCTTTGGGGATGTGTCATGAAAAAGGTTGCTTTGGCCGATGTCGTAGAGGTTGCTGCCTATGTTCTCCTCTAGAATTTTGATGGATTCCTGTCTCACATCGAGGTCTTTCATCCATTTGGAGTTTATTTTTGTGTATGGTGTGAGATAGTGGTCAAGTTTCATTCTTTTGCATGTAGCTGTCCAATTTTCCCAGCACCATTTATTGAAGAGACTGTCTTTTTCCCACCGGATGTTTTTTCCTGCTTTATCAAATATTAGTTGCCCAAAGAGCCGAGGGTCCATTTCTGGGCTCTCTATTCTGTTCCATTGGTCTATGTGTCTGTTTTTGTGCCAGTACCATGCTGTCTTTGTGATCACAGCTTTGTAGTACAGCTCGAAATCCGGCATTGTGATGCCCCCAGCTTTGTTTTTCCTTTTCAACAGTTCCTTGGAGATTCGGGGCCTTTTCTGTTTCCATACAAATTTAAGGACTGTTTGTTCCAGTTCTTTGAAAAATGTCCTTGGTATTTTGATCGGGATAGCATTGAAAGTGTAGATTGCTCTGGGTAGCATGGACATTTTAACTATGTTAATTCTTCCGATTCATGAGCATGGAATATCTTTCCATCTTTTTATGTCTTCCTCAATGTCTTTCAAGAGTGATTTATAGTTTCTAGAATATAGGTCCTTTATGTCTCTGGTTAAGTTAATTCCAAGGTAACGTATGGTTTTTGGTGCTATTGTAAATGGGATGGATTCCCTAATTTCTCTTTCTTCGGTCTCGTTACTCGTGTATAGAAATGCAACTGATTTCTGAGCATTTATTTTGTATCCTGCCACGTTACTGAATTGCTCTATAACTTCTAATAGTTTGGGAGTGGCTTCTTTTGGGTTTTCCATATAGAGTATCATGTCATCTGCAAAGAGAGACATTTTGACTTCTTCTTTGCCGATTTGAATACCTTTGATCCCTTTTTGTCGTCTGATTGCTGTTGCAAGGACTTCTAGTACTATGTTGAATAATAGTGGCGAGAGTGGGCATCCTTGTCGTGTTCCTGATCTTAAGGGAAAGGCTTCCAGCTTTTCCCCATTGAGAATAATATTTGCAGTAGGCTTTTCATAGATGGCTTTTATGAGATTGAGAAATGTACCTTCTATTCCTACACTCTGAAGGGTTTTAATCAGGAAAGGATGTTGTATTTTGTCAAATGCTTTTTCTGCATCTATTGAGAGGATCATATGGTTCCTGAGTCTTTTCTTGTTGATATGATGTATCACGCTGATTGATTTGCGAATATTGAACCACGCATGCATCCCAGGTATGAATCCCACTTGATCGTGATGGATAATCCTTTTAATGTACTGTTGGATTCTATTAGCAAGGGTCTTGTTGAGGATTTTGGCGTCCATATTCATTAGGGAAATCGGTCTGTAATTCTCCTTCTTGAGGGGGTCTTTGCCTGGTTTGGGGATCAAGGTAATATTGGCCTCATAGAATGAGTTTAGTAGCTTTCCTTCTGTTTCTATTTTTTGAAATAGCTTTAGGAGAATAGGTATTATTTCTTCTTTGAATGTTTGTTAGAATTCCCCAGGAAAACCGTCCGGGCCTGGAGTTTTGTTATTTGGAAGGTTGTTTATCACTGACTCAATTTCTTCATAATTAATTGGCCTGTTTAAGGAATAAATTTCTTCCGGTTTCAATCTTGGTAGTTTATAGGTTTCCAGGAAGGATTCCATCTCTTCCAGATTGCTTAGTTTATTGGCATATAGCTGTTGATAAAAATTTCTAATAATCCTTCCAATTTCAATGGTGTTCATCGTGACCTCTCCTTTTTCATTCATAATTTTAATAATCTGGGTCCTTTCTCTTTTCTTTTGGATAAGTCTTGCCAGTGGTCTGTCAATTTTATTGATTCTCTCAAAGAACCAGCTTCTAGTCCTGTTGATCTACTGTACTTCTGGTTTCTGCTTGATTGATTTCAGCTCTAATTTTGGTCAACTGCTTCCTCGTGCGTGGATTAGGCCTGTCCCTCTGTTGCTGTTCCAGCTTCTTGAGGTGAGAATATAAAAACTGCATTTTAGATTTTTCTATTCTTTTGAGTGAGGCTTGGATGGCTATGTATTTCCCCCTTAGGACTGCCTTTGCAGTATCCCATAGGTTTTGGACTGTTGTATTTTCATTCTCATTGGTCTCCATAAATTGTTTAATTTGATTTTTGATTTCCTGGTTTATCGAGTCATTCCTGAGCAGGATGGTTCTTAGTCTCCAAGTGTTTGAGTTTCTTCCAAATTTTTCCTTGTGGTTGAGTTCCAATTTCAGAGCGTTGTGGTCTGAGAATATGCAGGGGATAATTTCAATCTTTTGGTATCGGTTGAGACCTGTTTTGTGTCCCAGAACATGGTCTATTCTTGAGAATGTTCCATGGGCATTAGAATAGAATGAGTATTCTTTGGTTCTGGGGTGTAGTGTTCTATATATATCTATGAGGTCCAACTCGTCGAGTATGGCATTCAAAGCCTTTGATTCTTTGCTTAGTTTTTGCCAGGGTGTTCTGTCTATTTCTGAGAGTGGAGTGTTGAGGTCCCCTACTATTAATGTATTTTTATTTATATGTCTCTTTATTCTGGTTAAGAGTTGGCTTGTGTATCTTGCTGCTCCCCTGTTGGGGGCATATATATTTATAATTGTCATATCCACTTGTTGAATACTTCCCTTAAGAATAATATAGTGCCCTTCTGCATCTCTAACTATAGTCTGTAGTTTAAAATCCAATTTATCTGATATGAGAATTGCTACCCCAGCTTTCTTTTGAGGTCCATTTGCGTGAAAGATGGTACTCCATCCCCTTACTCTCAGTCTGAATGCATCTTTGGGTTCGAAATGAGTCTCTTGTAGACAGCAAATGGATGGGTCATTTCTTTTTATCCAATCTGCAACCCTGTGGCGTTTTATGGGATGGTTCAAACCATTTACATTAAGACTGATTACTGAGAGATATGATTTTAATGTTGCCATGTTGCCATCTTTCATCCTTCTTCCCTGACTCCTGTCTCATTTCCTCTTGACAAGACAGGAAACCCTCTTCCAGATTCCTTTAGCCCTTTGTGTGTACCTATCATAGCCTCATTACACTTAATTATAATTGTGTATTTAGAAGCTTCTGTCCTGCAATGGAGGGACAAGACCATGTATAAATCATTTTACTATCCCTAGTAAGGAGCACAGAGTCTCTCGAACAAGTAAATACTGAATTAAAAAGCTGAAGTTCATGAGTGCAGGAAAGAATCAAGACTGTTTGTCACCCATCAATATGAGGATGTCCATTTGTCATACTCTTGATAATGTGTCTGGGTCAGGCATCTGAGTAAAGGCTTTCTGGACATGTTTTTCCTTAGAACCTGTGATTGTTTCCTGGTTTCATCAGCCTTGCCTCTTCTCTCTCAGCATTCTGAACATGGCCTCCCTGATGGGCTTGGATTTCACACTGTAGATGATGGGGTTGAGCACAGGGGGCACCACCAGGTACACATAGGCAATGAGAGCATGTACAATATGAGGCAGGTGCCTCCCAAAACGGTGGATCATTGACACTCCTATGACTGGGATATAGAAAATCAGAACAGCTAATATATGAGACACACATGTGTTGAGGGCCCGGACACGCTCCCTGGGAGAGGCCAGACCCATCACTGTATGAAGAATAAGGGTATAGGACAGGACAATAAGCAAGGAGTCTACACCCACTGTGGATAAAACTACATAGAGCCCATAAAGGATGTTGACAGTAATGTCAGCACAGGCCCGTTTCATGATGTCTGCATGGAAGCAGAAGGAGTGGGACAGGAGGTTGTTACCAGGGCAGAAGTTCAGTCGCTTCAGTAAGAAGGGCCCTGGAAAGAGGGATAAAGTGGCTCGAGCTACAATGGCCAGCCCAATCCTAATGATGACATTATTGGTGAGGATAGCTGCATAGCGAAGAGGGTTGGAGATGGCCACAAAGCGGTCAAATGACATGGCCAGGAGCACCGATGACTCCACCACAGAGAAGGAGTGGAGGAAGAACATCTGGACCAGGCAGGCATTGAAGCCTATGAGCCGACGGTCAAACCAGAGCACAGCCAGGGTGGTGGGCAGTGTGGACAGGGTGAGGCCCACATCAGTGAGGGCCAGCATGGACAGAAAGTAGTACATGGGTTGGTGTAGGGTGGGAGTTCTCCCCACAGCCAAAAGGATCAGGCAGTTTCCAGTGAGGGCCACAGTGTACATGGAGGAAAAGGGGATGGAGATCCATCCATGAACAGCCTCCAGCCCTGGGATGCCAATCATCAGGAAGGAATGTGGCTGGAAGAAGGTGATGTTGACATAGGACTGGGAAGGGAGCATCTTTGGAAAGTAGTCGAGGTCTCCAGGAAGATGTGGCCACTTCAGTCTGGGACAAAAAATAAGGACAAAATCATTATTGGAAAATATACCACCTCTGATATTAGGTGACATGTGTTCCTACACATTAGCAAGTATGAAATGTAAAGGGATTTAAAAATGTACTCCATCTAAAAGCCAACTAGAGAATAACTATACTTTAAATGTATTGACTACAACAGTGTCATTTTATGTGTAAAATACTGATTTCTTCGTATATAGAAGAAAGCAGTGCTTTCTATAAGAATGTGAGATGATCCTAAAAAGCCTAATAAAAAATGCTCTATTTAAAATAAGAAACAGTGGTCTCATGGAAGTAAATTGCAAACATGATGGAAGCCTGAACGGTTGATGGCATGGGCTTGTTATCTTTCTTTTCTTGGATTCACCTTTAAATTTCCAAACAAACAGATAAATAAATAAGCAAATAAAAAACCCTCTAAAGATAAGCCAATAAAAACAACAGAAGGGAAACAGCCACTGAGATATCTTTTAGCAGAGGTTTAAACAACCCACCAAAAATAGATCTGAGAGCTAAAAGGGGTTTTACTATGAGCACTGGGTGTACAGTTATGCCATATCTAGCCAATGTAATCACCTCACTCTGAAGGGAAGAATGACTTCTTTTTCCTTCGGGGGAGGTGACAGCATTGGGTCTCTAAAACAGATTGCACATATTCTAGTAGAATATTTTAAAAGAGAATATAATGAAATAAAGTTTTGACTCTTTCAGATCTGTCATCCTCCATTTCTTCTCTCTCAGACACTGTTTTGAACAAATATTAATCCCTGGCAGAGCTCACCCCATTCAAAGATGAGTAACAGAAAAATTCCAACATAGAATTTGTGCAGACATATTATGTAAAAATGAAAAGGGATAAAACATGTTAAAGATATGTAAAAATACTCTTTGAGATAAGGAATTATTAAGGAAGAAGAAGAAAATTCTGGATAAAAATTTTATAAATAAATAAATGAAAGAAATCATGAACCAAATTAACATTTTTGATATTGGGTATAAAAATGAGTTGATAATAAAAAAGAAAGTGAATACCAAAATGGTAAGCCAAATAAAATAACATGAAAAAAATAATAAAATCTATGATAAAATAGAGAATATTTTTATTACAGAAAGGACTACTGTTTAAAATACTCAGAGATAGAGAATAGAGTTGAGAATAATGAAATACAATTAAATGAAAGTAATGATAAAAGTAATTAGACTATAGTGGAGATGTCAAATAAACTGTGGAATTTTAAACATAATAGATATTCCTGAGGAAGAGTAAAATAAAAATGAAAACCAGAAAGATATTAAAATGTATCATAAAATATTTTTCTGAAAAGTGAATGAAACTGTCCACATTAAAGTGTCATGTAGTAAGAAATAAATACTAATAAGCAAATTTATATGTATGTAAGTATGGTAATTGTATTGCGAGGAAAAACAGAAATTATACATAAAGCTGCTCTGATAAAAGCAATATATCTCAAAATGAAAAAATTAACATTTATCCCAGAAATCTCTTAAGACCACTAGACCACAGAGAAAGGATCAATGTGCAGAGAGAGTTGCAGAAAAATTGATCTAATCTACACATTCTAAATATGTTTAGAATGTTGTTCAGGTGGAAAAGGAAAAAATATATCAAAGTCAGTACATTTGTATTTTTATTTGTAATATGGGCTATCACTACTATAGGATACATCATTTGAGTCATTATTTTAATGCATTTGGGAAGCAAAACTTTCAGGGTAAGAATAGAGGTTATGTATGTAAATTCAAAAGAGTTGGTTAAAATGCTGTAATCATAAAGCTGAGAATATCAACTTGGGAATATCAGAATAAGCTCAAGGAATATTTATTCTTTAAATAGTACATATCTCCTAGCTTTATTTCCAGAAAACACCTACAATCCAAAACAATTCAGTAGAAAGGAACACACCTAATGCTCGGATGTGGTCTCTAAATATCCTTTCCCCCAATTTCAAGCATCCTTTCATAAATGGCTGATAAGCCTTCTACTGGGAATACACCAAATCACCTTGGATATCTTTTAATAATAGAAAACAGGAAACCAAAGACAACTGAGATTATTTTTTAAAGACAAAGAAGCCAACTCAAAGAGGCTTCCACTTGTCAAATATGGGTCAATCAAGCATCGATGAGAATAATAACTGCTAGAGATGGAAACACACTGAGAGAGAGAAAGAGAGAAAGAGAGAGAAAGAGAGAAAGAACAAGGTCAGTAAGACTAGGCATTCAGTATTCTGAAAACTGACAAATAACCTACTTTTCTTCTACAAACTGTAGAATGGTGTAAAGAAAGGAACCAAAGGTGGAAAGTTTCTCTCTACAGAAGCATTCCGGCTATTAAGAAGTAATAGAACTGAAGTATTACTTTTTAAAAAACCCAATGAAATATGGCAAAAAAATCATCAGGGGATGATATCATCACAAATGAGAGAAAACTAGATACTGTATTTTACCAAAATAACAAACCTGACTCATATCTACCAGTTTCTAGAGAGTATAGGAGACACCAGGCAAGCAGATATGTTAAAAGACACCACGGGATGTGATGAGAAAAATCCAAACTACAACAAAAACAAAAGCTTCGAGGACAAAATTCCAATTTCTTCCATAAAATAAATTACAAGAAAATAAAAAAAGGAAAGAGTGGAAACCCATAGATTAGGAGAGCCTTGACACATATTAACCAAATGCAATGGATGAAGTTTGTTTGGATATTGTTTTGAACAAATCAGATAGAAAAAGTCTGCAAACTAGCTTTCCGAGATACTTTTATGGGATAATTGGGGAAATATAAATACTGGTTGAATTCTTGATGATGATCTTTTATTTCGGTGTGATTATAATCCTATGGCTATGTTTTAAGACTTGAAAATATTTGTACAATAAGGAAGGACATTATATTGACTTCAAAATAATTGGGGGAGTGGGGGCCACCTGTGGTAGAATTGTGTAGGGCCAAGCTGCCAAGAGTGGCTACAAACTGATGATTTTGGTAGCTAGGTATGAGTATATGGAGATCAAGTTTGTCCTCACTGTAATTTTGAGAGAGGACTTTATTATTTTTCATAATAAAATGTTAATAAATGAACACTTTATAAAAAGTAAAATCATTTAATGGGAAGAGTTTTCTAATTAAACATGGTGAATTCACACAAAACTTTACTCTCTCTAAAATCTCATTTAAATGATAGTCAAAATTTTAAAAATATGATCTGACAGTGGCAGAAGAACAGGATGGGATATGAGGTATATCAACAATATTACATTTGATGAACAATGGTAGGAAGGGTGAAAAGAAACTGGCAGAAATAGAAGATTAAGTTCATAGAGAGGAGGTTATGCCGCACATCCACTTCAAAAGAACTAAGGAGTTAGAGTTGATAAAGGCAAGAGTAAGGAATGGGATTGAAAGCAGGATGGTCTTCTAGGGAGCAGCTATATGATTCCTTCTCCTGTCCCTTGCATTCTTGCAGAAGACAGGTTACTTTCTGAAAACAATTCTCCCAGCAAGGTTCTGGACTCAGAGATGCCAAGACTGAACTGAAAGATGGACAGCATTGAAAACAAGGGAATTGAGGAAAGGTGAGACTTCCCAGCTCTCTTTCACCCCTGGGTTCACAGAGTCCTGGTAATCAGGATTACTCTGTACCACCGTGGGGCCACTATGGGAAGCCAGCCCAGTGTGATAAAGAAGGCCTGTGGAGAAATGCCAGTCTAGACAAGGAGGAGGATAGCTGAGATGCCGAACCAGAGCTCAGATGACCCCAAAATGCCAGATGGGAAGAGAACTTGGCACATTTTCTCATCTACTTTCTGGAGAGACTATGAGGGACATCTCTCCCTAGAATGTGTTCTGAGCCTTAAACTCCCTGAACCTCAGGTAGACAACCTCCTTCAGGCCCTCTTCTCCAAGCAGGAGATGGGACTAGTATCTCTCATGGTCCGAGACTGGTTACTTCTCTTTCTTCTGTGTTATTTGCAGACCCTTCCCACTCTTATCTCTATCTGAGGCTAAGGTGCTGGAAGTCACCCAACTGGGAAGTGGAGAAGGAGATGTGTTGGGGCCCCAGGTTACTCACCCTGGCTATTGTTCCGGGCTGCTCTGCCACTCCAGATCCTGCAAGAGCCCAGGATGTCTTTGTGGCAGAGGGATTGAATTTTATCTTACTACACAGGGACATCTTGGCAGTAGTGCCTATCTCCAGGGGAGGCCAGGCTTGGGCCACCAGGGAATCACTCTGCTCAGAACCCTGGGGAATGGAAAAGTTAAGGCTAGCTTTGGAATCAGGGGAAGCATTTGGAGGAACTAAACAGTAAGGGGGCAAGGGAGAGACAGAATCATGGATTCTGCAATATCCCACTACGTTTAAATGACTCTGGGAAACAAACTGAGGGCTTTGGAGGCGATGAGGGTGGCGGATTGGGATAGGCCGGTAATGGGTATTAAGGAGGGCACATATTGCATGGTGCACTGAGTGTTATACGCAAATAATGAATCATGGAATATTGCATCAAAAAGTGGGGATGTACTGTATGGTTACTAATATAACAAAAAAAATATTTTTAAAAATGGCTATATTCAGAGACTATCAGCTTCAATAGCCCACCTGCATTTGAGATCCTTCCAAGACAATATTTCTTTTTTTAATAATATTTTTTATTATGTTATGTTAGTCACCATACAGTACGTCCCTAGTTTTTGATGTAAAGTTCCATGATTCATTACTTGTGTATAACACCCAGTGCACCATGCAATACGTGCCCTCCTTAATACCCATCACCAGCCTATCTCATTCCCCCACCCCCCTCCCCTCTGAAGCCCTCAGTTTGTTTCCCAGAGTCCATAGTCTGTCAAGACAATTTTTCTGAAGCCTCCTCTTGACCAGGCCCCAGGATCAGTCCTGCAGAAGCTCTTAGTCTATGCAGAGTGTAGAGATATGGAGTCTAGAAGTCAAGGCCTAACCCTGCCTGAGGGAATGAGGGAAAGCTTCCTAGAGGAGAGGGAGTGGACTTGTGAAAGGCGCACAGACCCTGTTCCAAACTCTCAGCACTCATTCTAGGACAGACACCCGGACTTCAGGCTTGCAGCTCCAGACTGGGGCTGGCACAGATTCTTCCCACACTCAGCCCGGGACTGACCTGCTGAATCAAAGTTCAAAAAGGAGGGAACTTGGGCAGTGAAAGGAACATGTACTACAGAGCCAGGCAGATCAGGGTTTGAATTCTTGCTCTGTTTTCCTCTCCACATACAAGCTCTGTCTCCATTCTTTCTCACTTTCTGGAGAGTTCTGCCACAAAATCACCTCAGCTCCTTATCAGTTTGGACTGTAGTCATTCACCTGGAGCTGCTTTCTAGGGATACACAGACTTTTCTCCTCTTTGATTTTGGCTGTACTCTCCCAGCTGAACTGGGCCCAGCCTGACTACCTTTCTCCCTCTGAGATGATAATTAAACTTAGGGGGAAAAAAATCACACACCTTTGAAATCTTACATCAAAACAAATTTGTGGCCATTTACCTGAGCTGAGACTTCTGTATCACACTTAATTTCTTTCAGGTTTAAAATGTCACCATTGTTCTCAACCTCTTTATTCAACCTGCCAGTCTCTTCTCCTAACAGCTAATTTGACATTGCTCCTGACTTCCCATAGTAAATGGTGGCCATCAGGTGTGCCTTCTCTAAGGTTCTCGCCCAGCTCATCTGTTCTCTTACCCACTTCCACTCCAACATCTACATCCTGGCAGGGAGACCAGTTAATGGCATATGGGTCTTCATGTCAGCCCCCTCTCCATCCTCTAACCACTTCTTTGTTGGGTGCCCATCACATGTGGCCAAAAAAAAAGGAAGAAAAATTCTGAATGGCATAGCATGTAACCTGACTCTTTATTTATTTAGTTAGTTTTTTTAAGTTTCTATTTTAATTTCAGGTAATAAACATACAGTGTTGTATTAGTTTCACGTGTACAATATAGTGATTCAATAATTCCATACATGGCCTGGTGCTCATCACAACTGCTCTCCTTAGTCCCCATCAGCTATTTCACCCGTCCCCCCACCTCCCCTCTCGTAACCAGTTTATCTATTTGTTCTCTCTAATTAAGAGTCTGTTTCTGGATTTCTCTCTCTCTCCTTTGCTTATTTGTTTTGTTTCTTAAATTCCACATAGGAGTGAAATCATATGGTATTTATCTTTCTCTGACTGACTTATTTTGTTTAGCATTACACTCTTAAGTTCCTTCTATGTTGTTGCAAATGGCAAGATTTCATTCTTTATTTTTTATGCTGAGTAATATTTCATTATGTATGTATGTGTGTGTATATACACATCTTCTTTATCCATTCATCAGTCAGTGGACACTTGGGCTGCTTCCATATCTTGGCTATTTATAAATAATGCGGCTATAAACATTGGGTGCATGTATCCCTTTGAATTAGTGTTTCTGTATTCTTTAGGTAAATACCCAGGAGTATGATTGCTAGATCATAGGGTAGCTCTACTTTTCACTTTTTGAGGAACCTCCATACTGTTTTCCACAGTGCATTCCTACCAACAGGGCAGGAGGGTTCCTTTCTCTCTACATCCTCACCAACATCTGTTGTTTCTTGTGTTTTTTCTTCTAGCCATTCTCGCAGGTGTGAGGTGATATTGCAGTTTTGATTTGCATTTCCCTGATACTAGGTGATGATGAGCATCTTTTCATGTGTCTGCTGGCCATCTGGATGTCTTCTCTGGAGAAATGTCTGTTCATGTCTTCTGCCTATTTTTTAATTGGATTATTTGGTTTTTGGGTGTTGGGTTTTGTAAGTTCTTTATAAATTTTGGATACTAACCCTTTTCATTTGCAAATTCTCCCATTCTGTAGGTTGTCTTTTCGTTTTCTTGGTTGTTTCCTTCACTGTGCAGTCGCTTCTTATTTTGGTGAAGCCTCAATAGTTACTTTTGCTTTTGTTTCCCTTGCCTCAGGAGACCTATCTAGACAAAAGTCGCTACTGCCAATGTCAGAGAAATTACTGCCTGTGCTCTCTTCTAGGATTTTTATGTTTTTGGGTCTCATATTTAGGTCTTGAATCCATTTTGAATCTATTTTTGTGTGTGGTATAAGAAAGTGGTCCAGTTTCATTTCACTGCATGTTGCTGTCTTCTTGATAGATCTTCTATCCTGAAGAAGAGGTCCTATAATGCCCTGCAGTATAGTGTCCCCCACGCCTCAGAGTCTGGCACTTCTGGAAGTGTCTCCAATGTGTGCTGCATGTGCTCTGCTGTTGTGTCCTGGCCCCTCTATCCTTCAGGCCAGTCATCTACAGAGGCTCTCTTTGCCTGTTGTGGGCAGTGTTTGGTCACTCGCCTGAAATTCACTCATTTTAACTAGGTGTATTCTTTTTTTTTTTTTTTTAAGATTTTATTTATTTATTCGACAGAGATAGAGACAGCCAGCGAGAGAGGGAACACAAGCAGGGGGAGTGGGAGAGGAAGAAGCAGGCTCCCAGCAGAGGAGCCTGATGTGGGGCTCGATCCCATAATGCCGGGATCACGCCCTGAGCCGAAGGCAGACGCCCAGCCGCTATGCCACCCAGGCGCCCCTAACTAGGTGTATTCTTGTCTGTTTGTGAAATGAGGCCTGTTGCCAAGCCACAGGAACCACAGCTCTGCGAAACTCCCTTGTTGGAAGACAAGCTGTGAGTAGGGGTTTGGGAGGTCTTCTGGGGGAAGTGGCCCACCATTCTGAGACTGAGGTAAGCATGACTGGGAGGGGTGGGGCTTGGTGTAAGCAAGTGTTGAGTGTCAGCACTGTGCTGGTTCCCACTGGTGGCTCTGTGCTTATGCTGAGGGGTGGGGGAGGGAAATGGTGCTGACCAGTTCCTTTGTCCCTGCAGAGATCTCTCTATAATTGATGTCTCTCTGGGACATGCTTTGAGAAGGGCAAATAACCTCCCCACTGTGTGCCCCGGGATCTCTTCAGATCACTGTTTTCCATGCTGTAGGTCTGTGGGCTGTTTGCCTGCCTCATCTCTAAGACCATCCCCCGTGCCCTCCAGGGCACTCTTACCAAGCCAAACATACTGACCTTTAAACCTCCAGGCTTTAAGCCCCACTGGTTGCAGGAACTCATGAAATTCAGCCCCTCTCTCACTTTCCAAGCCAACTGCTATGGGGAATCATTTCCCCGTGTGCTCCTCTCTGTGCTAGTCTGTCTCTTTGCCCTTCTCTGTGACTGTGGCTCCCTTCCCACTGCCATAGCCATGATCTGTTTCTCTCCCAAACCGTGTCTCTGTCTCAATTCATACAGCCTTCCAAGAAATCTTGGTATCTGGTATAGCAGGTCCTTTCATATTGTTCATCTCTGTTTTTTACTATTCTTAGCCCTTTGTACTTTCATACAAATTTTAGAATCACTTGTCAAGTTTTGCCAAAAGACCAGTTGGGATTTACAAGAAGACCAAATGAGATTACATTTATTTATAAATCAGTTGGGAAGGAATTGACAATACTACAAAATGAGATATCCCCTACTTGGCATATCCCTCCATTTCAAAGGTATCCTTTGATGTCTTTCAATAAAAGGTTTATAATTTTCTCAGTAGAAGTTTTGAATACTTTTCTTAAACTTAATTCTAGGTGCTTAATCTGTATACCATATATTATATCCCCCACATTGTCTGACACATAAAAACTGTAAATAGCTTCATCTTTGTTCAGGACTTGTTTTGCCACCAAATTAGTTACAGATAAACTTTGTTTTCAGATCATTTTACATTTTGGAACTGTGGACCTTTATTAAAATTGACATCTTTCAAGAACTCATTTTTTACCTTTTGACCATGTATAGAGTTTTGAATTTTGATTTTTGTATTTAACATTCTGCTGGACACTTTAAATTCTAATTGTTTATCTTTCAATTTTTCCCTATATGTAAATAATCACGCTGTTCGAGAATGATAGCAGTTTTATTTCTTTTTCAGTTTTGTTTCTTTCTCCAATCCTTACACAGACAGTCCTCACTTTCGTTCCATGCAGGTGCAGGATTGTGCAAAAATGATGCTGTAAGCTGAAACTGCAAAGTGATCTTAATGGAAAAATTACAGTTGTTCTGTGACTTTAAAATTTTTTTTGTTAAAAATTTTACTGTCTTCTCTAAAGATATAAGGAAATAGAAAATAGTAAAACTAATATTTAGTATACTTTAAAATATTAAGAATAGTTTGAGCAGTGCTTTATTTTTTTTAAGACAGTATCTTTGAGAGCAGTTTTAGGTTCACAAAAAAATTAGGATGAAGATACAGTGATTTCTCATATACCACCTACCCCCACACAAGTATAGCCTTCCCCATTGCCAATATCCCCCACCAGAGTGATGCGTTTGTTTCAATTGATGAACCTACACTGACATACCAAAATCACTCAGAGTCTATGATTTATATCAGGGTTCACTCTTGGTGTTGTACATTCAGTGAGTTTGGACAAATGTACAGTTACATATATCCATCATTATAATACACAGAGTAGTTTCATTGTACTAAAAATCCTCTGATCTCTGTCTATATTCCATTCCCCCTGCGGCCCTGGCAATCACTGTTTGTTTTAAACTGTCCTTAGTCTTGCCTTTTCCAAATGTCAAAAAGTCAAGTCCTACAGTCTGTAGCCTTTTCATATTGACTTTTTTCACTAAGTAATATGTATTCGAGATTTACTCATGTCTTTTCATGGCTTGATAGCTCCTTACCTTTTAGCACTGAATGATCCTCCATTGTCTGGATGTACCACCATTTATCCATTTGCCTACTGAAGGACATCTTGGTTGCTTTTGAGTTTTGGCAATTATGGATAAAGCTGCTATAAACATCCAGGTGCAGATTTTTATGTGGACATAAGTTTTCAACTCCCTTGGGTAAAAACCAAGGAGTCTGACTACTAGATCATATGGTAAGAGCATATTTAGTTTTGTAAGAGACCCCCCCCCCAAACTGTCTTCCAAGGTAGCTATACTATTTTTCATTTCTACCAGCAATGTATGAGAATTCCTATTGTTCCACATCCTTGTCAGCACTAGGTATTGTCAGTGATCCACATTTTAGCCATTCTTATAGGCACATACTGTATCTCATTGTTTTATTTTGTATTTCTGTTATGACATATCATGTGGAGCATATTTTCATATGCTTCTTTGCCATATGTAAATCTTCTTTGGTGACATGTCTGTTAAGGTGTTTGGCTCATTGTTAATTGGGTTGTTTCCTTATTGTTGAATTTTAAGAGTTCTTGATATATTTCAGATAATAGTTCTTTATCAGATGTGTCTCTTGCAAATATTTTCTTCCAGTCTGTGGCCTGTCTTCTCATTCTCTTGACATTGTCTTCCACAGAGCTAAAGTTTTTAATTTTAATGAAGTCTAGCTCATCAATAATTTCTTTCATGGATTTCATGTTGTATCTAAAAAATCATCACCATACTCAAGGTCATCTAGGTTTTCTCTTATGTTATCTTCTAGGAGGTTTATAGTTTTGTATTTTACATGTAGGTATATGATCCATTTTAAAAAAATTTGAGAGAGAGTGAGAGAGAGAGCGTGAAATAGAGCAGGGGAAAACAGAGGGAGAGGGAGAAGCAGACTTCCTGCTGAGCAGGAAGCCCGACTTGGGGCTTAATCCTGGGACTCTAGGGTCATGACCTGAGCCAAAGACAGATGCTTAACCAATGAAGCCACCCAGGTGCCCCGGTATATGATCCATTTTGAGTTAATTTTTGTGAACGGTGTTAAGGTCTGTGTCTAGAATCAGTTTTTTTGCATGTGGATGTTAAGTGTTTCCAGTACCATTTGTTAAAGAGACTTCTTTACTCCATTATATTGCCTTTGCTCTTTATCAGAGATCAGGTGACTATTTATGTGGCTCTGTTTCTGGGCTCTCTTCTTTTCTATTGATCTATTTGTTCTTTCACCAATACCACACCATCTTGATAAGTGTAGCTTAATATTAAGTCTTGAAGTGGAATGGTGTCATTTTCCCAGCTTTGTTCTCCTCTTTCAATACTGTGTTGGCTATTTGGTCTTTTGCCCCTCTATATAAATTTGAGGATTGGTCTGTTGATATCCACACAAAAATTTGCTGGGATTTTTATCACGACTGCATTGAATCTACAGATGAAGTTGGCAAGGACTGACATCCTGACAATATTGAATTTTCCTATCCATGAACATGGAATATCTCTCCAATTATTTAGTTCTTTGATTTTATCAGAGTTTTGCAGTTTACCTCATACAGATTTTTTATACATTTTACTAGTGTTATGCCTAAGTATTTCATTTTTCTGAGTGCTAATGTAAATGGCATTGTGATTTTAATCTCAAATTCCACTTGTACATTGATGCTTAGGAAAGCAAATGCCTTTTTTTTTTTAAAGATTTTATTTTTAAGTAATCTCTACACCCAAGTAGGGCTTGAACTCACAACCCTTAGATCAAAAATGGCATGCTACACCAACTGAGCCAGTCAGGTGGCCGTGAAAATGACTTTTTTATATTAACCTTGTATACTGCAACCCTACTATAATTGTTTAATAGTTCCATGAGGGTTTTTGTTGTTGTTGTTGATTCTTTTATATTTTCTGTAGACAATCATGTCATCTGCAAACAAGGAGAGTTTTATTTTTTCCCAGTCTGTAAACCTTTTATTTCTTTTCCTTGTCATACTGCATTAGCTAGTATTTCCAGTATGATGTTAAAAAGGAGTGGTGAGAGGGGACATCCTTGCCTAACTACTGATCTTAGCAGGAAAGCTGTGAGTCTCTTACCATTGAGTATGATGTAGCTGTAGGACTTTTGTAGATATTCTTTATGATGAAGAAGTGCCCCACTATTCCTAGTTTACTGCAAATTTTTATCATAAATGGGTGTTGGGTTTTGTAATGTTCTTTTTTTGTACCTAATGATATGATTGCATCATTTTTCTTTTTTGGCCTCTTGATATGATGGATTACATTAATTGATTTTTGAATGTTGAACCAGCCTTGCATACCTGAGATAAATCCCACTAGGTTATGATATATTTTATACATCATTGGGTTCAATTTGCTAATACTTGGTTGAGGATTTTTGCATCTATGTTCATGATATATATTGGTCTGTAGTTTTCTCCTCTTACAGTGCCTTTGTCTAGTTTTGGTATTACGGTAATGCTAGCTTCATTGATTGAGTTAGGAAATATTCCCTCGGCTTCTATCTTCTGAAAGAGATTGTAGAGAATTGGTGTAATTTTTTCCTTAAGTGCTTGGTAAACCTCACCGGTGATATCTGGATCTGGTGCTTTCTGTTTTGGAAGGTTATTAATTATTGATTCAATATCTTTAATCACGTGAACATCAATCATTTAAATGCATCAATTAAAAGAGACTGTCCTCATCCTCACTTTGGCAAGCACATATACCAAAAGGGACTGTCAGAGTAGATCAGTAAACAAAACATAACATATGTTGTTAATAACACACAAATTGTAGATACAGCTATATTTATGTATAAATATGTTCAGGTTATATTTCTTCTTGTGTGAGTTTATGGCATATTGTGTCTTTCAAAGAATTACTCCATTCTGTCTAGGTTATCAGATCTATGGTCATAGAGTTGTTCATAGTATTCCTTTATTATCCTTTTTATGTCCATACGATCTGTAGTGATATCTCCTCTTTGATTTCTGATATTAGTAGCTTGTTTCTTTTCTCTCTCTTTTTTCTTTTGCTTAGTTGGCCTGGCTAGAGCTTATCAATTTTATTGATCTTTTCAAAGAATCACCTTTTGTTTCATTGATATTCTTTAATGGCTTCCTGTTTTCAATGTCATTGATTTTTTTTCTATAATTCTTATTATTTCTTTCCTTCTGCTTACTTTGGGTTGATTTTATTCTTCTTTTTCTAGCTTCCTAAGGTAAAACTTAGCTTATTGATTCTAGATCTTCTAAAATGTGCATTTAGTGCTACAAATTTCTCTCTAGGCATTACTTTTGCTGCATCCCACAAATTTTGAAAAGTTGTGTTTTCATTTTCATTTAGTTTAACATATTTAAAAATTTCTTTTGAGGTTTCTTTGACTCATAAATTATTCAGAAATGTGTTATTTAATTGCCACAAATTTGGGATTTCCCACTTATCTTGCTGTTATTGGTACCTAGTTTAATTTCATTGTGGTCTGAGAACAGATATTATATATTTCTTCTCTTTTAAATCTGTTAAGTTTGGGGGCACCTGGGTGGCTCAGTCAGTTAAGCATCTGCCTTTGGCTCAGGTCATGATCCCTGGGTCCTGGGATCAAGCCCCACATCAGGCTCCCTGTTCAGTGCTTCTCCCTCTACCCCTCCCCCTGCTCGTGCCCTCTCTCTCTCGGTGTGTGTGTGTCTCTCTCTCAAATAAATAAAATCTGTTGTGTTTCATGGCCCACAATGTGGTGTCTTTGTGCATGTTCCATGTGAACATGAGAAGAATGTATAGTCTGCTGTTCTTGGGTGAAGTAGTTTATGGATGTTGGTTATATCCCGTTGATTATTAGTGTTCTTGAGTTCCACTATGTCCTTACTGATTTTCTGCCTGCTGGATCTGTCCGTTTCTGATAGAGGGTGTTGAAGTCTCCAAGTGTGATAGCAGATTCATCTATTGCTCCTTGAAGTGCTATTAGTTTTTTTTTTGGGGGGGTTGTTTTTTTGTTTTTTTGTTTGTTTTTTTTTAATAATATGTGGAAGGAGCTGAGATGCCCTTCAACAGATGACTGGATTAAGAAGATGTGGTCGATATATACAATGGAATATTACTCAGCCATCAAAAAGAATGATTTCTCAACATTTGCTGCAATATGGACGGGACTAGAGGAGGTAATGCTAAGCAAAGTAAGTCAAGCAGAGAAAGACAATTATCATATGGTTTCACTCATTTATGGAACATAAGTGCTATTAGTTTTTACTTCACGTTGTTTGATATACTGTTGTTAAGTGCATACACATTAAGAATTTTTATGTCTAATTCAAGAATTGACTCCCTTATTATATAATACCCTTTCTTATTCATGGCAACTTTCCTTGCTTTGAAGTCTGCTCTGTCTGAAATTAATATAGCTAATCCTGCTTTTTTTTTTTTTATTATTGTTAGTTAGCATGGTATGTTATTTTCCATCCATTTACTTTTAACCTATGAGTGTCTTTATATTGAAAATGGGTTTCTTATAGACAGCATATTTTTAGATCTTTTTTATTGACCATTCTGACAGTCTCTGTCTTTTCATTAGTACATTTAAACCATTGACACAAAAATGCTGATTGATATAATTGAACGTATATCTACCACATTGATTACTATTTTCAATTTCTTGCTATTGTTCTTTGTTCCTATTTTTGTCTTCTACTTTCATTCTGCCTTTTGTGGTTCTAGCTGAGTATTTAATATGATTCCAATTTCTCTCCTTTCTTAGAATATTAGGAATCTATCTATCTATCTATCTATTAGATGTACCTATTTATACATGTGTGTCATATATATTTAACTATTTTTAGTGGTTGCCCTAGAGTCTGCAGTGTACATTTACAACTAATCCAAATCTACTTTCAAATGACACTATATCACTTGTTGGGTAGTGTGAGTGTCTTATAATAATAAAATAATCCTAATTCCTCCTTTCCATCCCTTGAACCATTGCTTTTATTTATTTCATCTATACACAAGCATATATAGTGTATATACACATACATATAGAGTTGACCCTTGAACAACATGGGGGTTAGGGGTACACAGTCAAAAATCTGCATATAATTTTTGACTCCCCAAAAATTTAACTACTAAGAGCCTACTGTTGATCAGAGCCTTACCAACAAAATAAACAGTTGATGAATACTTATTTTCTATATTACATACTGTAGCCTTACAATAAAGTGAGCTAGAGAATAAAAAATGTTATTAAGAAAATCATAAGGAAGATGAAATAAATTTACAGTACCATAGTGTATTTATCAAAAAACATCCACTTATAAGTGGACCTCTGCAGTTTAAACCTGTGTTAAGGATCAACTGTGTATATGTAAGATACATACATAAGTATACACAATAGAATAATACATGGTTGCTCTTAGTATTTTGAACAAACTGTTACCTGTTAGATCAATTAATAATAAGAAAAGTAAAGAGTTTTATTTTACCTTCACTTATTCCTGCTTGATGGTCTTTCTTTCTTTAAGTAGATTCAAGTTTTCCCTCTCTCTAAAGAACTACTTTTTACACCTCAGGTCTTCTGGTAACAAATTCCCTCCACTTTTGTTTGTCTGATAAAGTCTTCATTTCTCCCTCACTGTTGAAGGGTAATTTCACAGATTATAAAATTAGGTAATAAAATCTAAAAAATAAATATAAAATAAATATTTTACTCTACTTCTTATTTGTGTGGTTTCTGAAGAGAGGTTGCTTGTTGGAATACTACTCAGCCATCAAAAAATGAAATCTTGCCATTTGCAACAAAGTGGATGGAACTAGAGGGTATTATGCTAAGCAAAATAAGACAATCAGAGAAAGACAATTATCATATGATCTCACTCATATGTGGAATTTAAGAAACAAAACAAGATCATAGGGGAAGAGAGGAAAAAATAAAACGACAAAATCAGAAAGAGAGACAAACCATAACAGACTCTTTTTTTTTAAGATTTTATTTATTTATTTGACAGAGATAGAGACAGCCAGCGAGAGAGGAAACAAAAGCAAGGGGAGTGGGAGAGGAAGAAGCAGGCTTCCAGCGGAGGAGACTGATGTGGGGCTCGATCGCAGAACACCGGGATCATGCCCTGA
>NW_024424008.1:41267-76659 GCF_017311325.1 Ursus maritimus
ATCTATCTATCTATCTATTAGATGTACCTATTTATACATGTGTGTCATATATATTTAACTATTTTTAGTGGTTGCCCTAGAGTCTGCAGTGTACATTTACAACTAATCCAAATCTACTTTCAAATGACACTATATCACTTGTTGGGTAGTGTGAGTGTCTTATAATAATAAAATAATCCTAATTCCTCCTTTCCATCCCTTGAACCATTGCTTTTATTTATTTCATCTATACACAAGCATATATAGTGTATATACACATACATATAGAGTTGACCCTTGAACAACATGGGGGTTAGGGGTACACAGTCAAAAATCTGCATATAATTTTTGACTCCCCAAAAATTTAACTACTAAGAGCCTACTGTTGATCAGAGCCTTACCAACAAAATAAACAGTTGATGAATACTTATTTTCTATATTACATACTGTAGCCTTACAATAAAGTGAGCTAGAGAATAAAAAATGTTATTAAGAAAATCATAAGGAAGATGAAATAAATTTACAGTACCATAGTGTATTTATCAAAAAACATCCACTTATAAGTGGACCTCTGCAGTTTAAACCTGTGTTAAGGATCAACTGTGTATATGTAAGATACATACATAAGTATACACAATAGAATAATACATGGTTGCTCTTAGTATTTTGAACAAACTGTTACCTGTTAGATCAATTAATAATAAGAAAAGTAAAGAGTTTTATTTTACCTTCACTTATTCCTGCTTGATGGTCTTTCTTTCTTTAAGTAGATTCAAGTTTTCCCTCTCTCTAAAGAACTACTTTTTACACCTCAGGTCTTCTGGTAACAAATTCCCTCCACTTTTGTTTGTCTGATAAAGTCTTCATTTCTCCCTCACTGTTGAAGGGTAATTTCACAGATTATAAAATTAGGTAATAAAATCTAAAAAATAAATATAAAATAAATATTTTACTCTACTTCTTATTTGTGTGGTTTCTGAAGAGAGGTTGCTTGTTGGAATACTACTCAGCCATCAAAAAATGAAATCTTGCCATTTGCAACAAAGTGGATGGAACTAGAGGGTATTATGCTAAGCAAAATAAGACAATCAGAGAAAGACAATTATCATATGATCTCACTCATATGTGGAATTTAAGAAACAAAACAAGATCATAGGGGAAGAGAGGAAAAAATAAAACGACAAAATCAGAAAGAGAGACAAACCATAACAGACTCTTTTTTTTTAAGATTTTATTTATTTATTTGACAGAGATAGAGACAGCCAGCGAGAGAGGAAACAAAAGCAAGGGGAGTGGGAGAGGAAGAAGCAGGCTTCCAGCGGAGGAGACTGATGTGGGGCTCGATCGCAGAACACCGGGATCATGCCCTGAGCCGAAGGCAGACGCTTAACGACTGAGCCACCCAGGCACCCCCATAACAGACTCTTAATATAGGAAACAAACTGAGGGTTGCTGGAGGGGAGGGAGGTAGGGGGATGGGGTAACTGGGTGATGAACATTAAGGAGGGCACATTATGTAATGAGCACTGTGTATTATATAAGACTGATTTTATATCAATCACTGACCTCTACCTCTGAAACCAATAATACATTATATGTTAGTCAATTGAATTTAAATTTAAAAAATGGGAAAAAAAGAAATAAAATAGCCAAGACATAAGAATTTTTACTGCAAGGATTTTATATATTCATAGTAGCAAAAAGAAAAAAACAACAATCATCAATGTTGTTTAATAATTATATAAATCTGAATTTATATAATTAAACATAATATATTATGTTTAAATATATTAAATATATTAAATATATTTATTTAAATATATATTATATATATTTATATATTATATATATAAATCATATAAATATAATATATTTAATATATATTAAATATATATTAAATATATATTAAATATAAATATATTTAAACATAATGTATTATGTTTAAATTCAAGTTATATAAATTATAAAAAAGTGCATAAATGTGTATAAGAACCTTTATTGCAAATATATACAGTAATAAACCTATATATAAATATATATATAGTAATAAACCGTGTCTCTAAGTTTTGAAAAAAAAAGTGCCTATGCAAACTGAGATGTGCTGTAAGTGTGTAATAGAGTTTTTGAAAGCTTAGTATGAAAGAATGGAAAATGTCTCCTATTTTAAAAATATCGATTACATGCTGAAATTTTGGATATACTGGGTGAAATAGTGTAAGGTATTAAATTTGAAATTACATAGGCAGGGGCACCAGGGTGGCTCTGTTGGTTAAGCATCTGACTCTTGATTTTGGCTCAATTCATGATCTCAGGCTCCTGAATGGAGCCCTGTGCCAGGCTCCGAGCTCAGTGAGTGGGGAGTCTGCCTGAGACTCTCTCTCTCTCCCTCCCTCTCCTTCTGCCCCTCTCACCACTCATGCTCCTCTCTCTCAAATAAATAAATAAATAAATATTTTTTAAAAAAAATAGAAGTTGGTCATAACTTTTATCTTTGTTCCTCTATAGGTTAGGTGGTTTTTTCCCCTCTGGCTTCTTTGAGGATTGTTTTCTTTAACTTTGATTTCCTATAGTTTGAAAATGATCTGCCTAGGTGTAGGTTTTTGTCATTTATCTGGTGTTCTCTGAGCTTCTTGGATCTATGATTTGGTTCTGACATTCATTTGGGGAAAATTCTCAGTTATTATTGTTTCAAATATTTCTAAATTAGCCAAGCACAGCAAGGCTGAAAAGATACAGACTATATGATGAGAACCTGACCAAAACCCTAATGTGGCAAAAGTTAGTGTTGGGAAAATTGCAGATAAGACAGAAAAAACCAGCTTTGAATTGAGAGAAGGCTGATGATGGAACAGAGGACACACATTGAGTTAAACAAGTCATGCTTGTAGGAAGCAAGTCTAGAGCCATGGTCAGGGAGTCTGAGTGATAGACTTAATTGATAGACTATAGCTGACAGTCTGAACATCCAGACAAGAGCCAGAAAAAGTAGACAGGGTGTGACGGGGGGCAAACTTTGCCCCTTGACTCCACTCTGCAGGGATAAGAACATGGAGTAGGGAAGGACCATAGCTTAGATAACTGCTTTAGAAGTCACTGATAGCAGAGAAAGACAATAATCACTTGGTTTCACTCATTTATGTAACATAAGAAATAGGAAGATCAGTAGGAGAAGGAAGGGAAGAATGAAAGGGGGGTTAAACAGAACCATGAGAGACTGTGGACTCTAGGAAACAAACTGAGGGCTTCAGAGGGGAGGGAGGTGGGGGAATGGGATAGGCCAGTGATGGGTATTAAGGAGGGCACATATTGCATAGTACAGTGGGTGTTATATGCAAATAATGAGTCATGGAACATTGCATCAAAACGGGATGTACTGTATGGTGACTAATATAACAAAATAAAAATTATATATAAAAAAAGAAGTCACTGATAGAATATGCAAATAATGAATCATGGAGCACTACATCAAAAACTAATGATGTACTTACTATATGGTGACTAACATATCATAACAAAAAATAGATTAAAAATTTAACTAAATAAATAATAGTATTAATAATAAAAATATATATTAGAATGCTTCAACTCAATTCCATTTGCTCTTCCATCTCTTGTGCAGTCCATATTCATTTATATTTATCCACATATTTAGCTTTTCTGGTGGTTTTCAATCCCTCCTGCAATTCTGTTTCTATCTGGCTCATTTTCCTTCCACCTGAAGAGCTACTTTATTTTTTTTTTAAAGATTTTTTAATTTATTTATTCGACAGAGAGAGACAGCCAGTGAGAGAGGGAACACAAGCAGGGGGAGTGGGAGAGGAAGAAGCAGGCTCATAGCGGAGGACCCTGATGTGGGACTTGATCCCAGAACACCGGGATCATGCCCTGAGCCGAAGGCACAGGGCTTAACCGCTGTGCCACCCAGGCGCCCCTGAAGAGCTACTTTAGTGTTGCTTTCAGTGCAGGCCTAATATTGACATTCCTTATGTAAGTAATCAGGAGGATAAGAAGACCTCTGTTTTGGAAAGAGCTTCTTTCAAGGTATGCTACTCTGTTTGGGTTGTTAGTATTTGCTGTTTTTACACTTTCCACCTGTCCCAACTATGCTCACAAGAAACAAGAGGTTTTAACCATATAATAACTAAAGGTAGAATATAATTTCTGTGTGTGCGTGTGTGTGTGTGTGTGTGTGTGTATGTTTTGGTATCAGAGGGAATTATAAAAGCAGAGATGGGAAATAAGCATAAGACCCTGGATTCTTGCTACAGCCTCCCCTCTTTGAAACTTCCAACCTTCCATACCACATCTGGCACAGGCTCAGATTCTTTCAAAGCTAAATAATATGTAGAGACAGATATGTAGAGACAGAGACAGAAATGCACTCAAAATAAGATAGAGATATATAATTTCTAAACAGTAGTCCGAGGAAACAAGGGAGTCCCAAAATAAAAGAATGCATTTATGGAAGATGGTATATGAGGGTTTGTGTGACCACAAAAATTCTAGTTGTCAGGATTCACATTAAGGGAATTTTCTAGTATGTAAGTTTGCATCAGATAGAACAAAAGAAAAAGCATACAGGTCCATATCCCCCTCTCCTATCTGTTTTGACTTCCTATTTCTTTCATGATACTGGGCCTCACGATGGGCAGGTGAGAGACCACAACCCATTGTGTTTCACATTTCCTTCTTCATCTTGGGACATAGACATAAGTGGAACACACCCACCTTAACAAAATACATATTCTCAGCACCCAGCCCAGATTTGGTACTCAATGTTTTGTGACTGGATTACCAAGTAAACGAAGCAGTCACATTCTTGGTGAAAACATAAGCTACATCTATGTGCAAAGAAAGTGTTGCATGATGTATAACAAAATGTCAGAGGCCATGTTTTACCCAAAATGTTTAATGAAAGGGATTGACCATGAGAATATAGAGGTCAAAAGAGGTCAAAGAATACATAAGCTGACTCAATCAAAGAAATGAATTTTAACAAGCAAAACTGACTTGGAACACAGCTGTAGTGCTGGAAGATCGTGAGCTCCCCAAAACTGGAAGTGTTTAGCCAGAGACTGGACATCAGCTTTCAGACTGTATAGGTACTCTTGCCTCAGATGAAATTTTGGTCCTTCCCAAGGTCCTGATCCCAATGACTCTGGATAGAAACTCAGATTCTCACAGTCTTAGAAAATGAACTTGAAAGCATCTTATTGACTTTAGATGATGTTACCAAGAGAAGAGTGGGTCAAGCCTTTGTCATGCCTTTTGATAGAGTGGGTTCTTTGAGAAGACAGCAAAGTCAGCAGTTTGAATCCAAAGGCTACCAAAGGACACAGTACTATGAATCCTGATCAGACTGGTGACTGAGTTGCAGGACATCATTTAGTTTTTTTCATTATACCAGTACATCATTTAGTTTTTCTCATTATACATGGAAACTCTGGCATCCTTCCACTTCTTCTCATACCCTGCCCCCATTCCAGCATTCAGTCTGTCCCACTCTTTCTGCACCTGTCCCTCACTTTACACTTATGCATCCTTTCTTGGGAATAGTCCTAAGACTCGCTCATGAATCTGCTTTGTCCTGATGCCATAGATGATGGGATTGATCATAGGTGGGAAGAGCAGATAGAAATTAGCAAAGAGTATGTGGACATGAGGGGCAGCCCGGCGAGCGACACGGTGCATGACTGAGGAGATGACCACAGGTGTGTAAAAGGCTAAGATTGCACCTATGTGAGACACACATGTCCCAAAGGCTTTGTAGCGGGCTTCCTGAGAGGCAAGCTGTAGTACTGCCCGAAGGATAAAGATATAAGACAAGATAACAAACAGCAGGTCCAACACCACTATAAACATGGCCACAGCAATGCCATAGATATTGTTGAAGCGAGTATCCCCACAGGCCAGCCTTACCACAGCCATGTGGTCACAGTAGCAGTGGGCAATCATGGGGCCTCGGCAGTAGTGGAAGCGTTTGAGCAGAAAGGGAAGTGGAGTCATTAGTGTCACAGCCCGAGCCACAGCAGCCATGCCAATCTTGGTGATAAGGGGCCCAGTCAGCACCGTAGTGTAGTGCAGTGGCTTACAGATGGCCACATAGCGGTCAAACGCCATAGCCAGCAGCACTGCTGACTCCATGATAGAGAAGGAATGGAGAAAGAACATCTGGACCAGACAGCCATAGAAGCTGATCTCCCGATCTCTGAACCAAAAAATAGCTAACATTTTGGGAAGTGTTGTAGAAGAGAGGACCAGATCAATGGCTGCCAACATGGCCAGAAAGAAGTACATGGGCATGTGGAGGGATGCATCAGCCTGAATAACGAAGAGGAGGGTGCAGTTGCCTAGCAGGGCCAGAGTATAGGCAAAGCAGAAGGGAATGGAGATCCAGACATGCAGGTGCTCCAAACCTGGAATTCCTACCAGCAAGAAGAAAGCTGGATGGGTTGTGGTAATATTGGAGGCAGTCATGGTTTGTAGAAATTTTCCTTGTCCGTTTTTACAGGGCCCCTTCACCTTTATATATATACCTTCTTAGGAGAATTCACTCTTGTTCCCATTGCAATACCTTAAACAAAATTAGTTAGTAATCCTCATAGACTTGGATAGGCATAATCCATATTTTCTCTCCTCAAGAAACTTTGAATTTCATTGAGTAGATAGAACATGAAACATCATTAGAATTGATATCACAAGACATGTACATAAAGGAATGGAGAAAGGTAGTGTTTTCTGTGTTCATGGAATATATTTTTCGGGTCCTTTCCACATCCACAAATCTCTAAGTACAGCCCTGCCTCCTTTCAAACTCTGACCATTCACATGGAAGGATTAGCTCTTGATCTCATTTCTAGAACTTCAATTAAAAAATAATCCTAATACACATTATGGAACTTACATGATCTCTACCCTCAATGTGCTTAAAAATCATTAGGTAATCAGAACATTAAATACCGATTGAGCTAGTATCACAAGGCAGTCTTCACTGAGGAATTGAGTGGAAGAAGAGCTTTCTGTGGTCTTTGTGTGTCCCAAGGCCACTTTGTAAAAGATGTAGATCCCTGCTATGTTCAAATCTTACCCAAGACATTCACTGTCTTCCTGTTGCCCCCAAACTCAAGCTGCATCTCAAATTATGAAAGGAGTGTCTCTGTCCTTTAGATGTCTTTCTTGGTTGTATGAAAAATAGTTAGGACTAGCACCTTCTAATAATTCACTTTCCTCCAAGTTCTATAAGTTTTTCTCCAGCAGGGATTCCATAGCTCTTTATTTGTTTCTCAGTAAACTCACCAACTAACACCGTATTTCTAGCCAACTTGAGAACATGAAAAGACCTATCATTGTTTTCCTTCAGTTAACTTTAGCTTCCATTTCTATATGCTTCTACCTTCACCCACTTGTTTTTTTCTAGCATCCAGGACATTCAGAGGAAGAGATGCTTCACTCCCACCTTTTGCAAGACTGAACTCTGAACTTCACACCATTCTTTTTCCTTCTGGGATCCTTTCTCTCTCTATCTCCTTTTTATCCCTTTTATCATTCTCTTTGAAAAAGGTTAAACATTTGTTTCCCAGAATTTTGATCTGTGCTTCCTTTTTTCTCAGTTTATATTTTAAAGGTTTCTTCTGAGAATGGAGATATTAGAAAAACAATTAGCACAATGGATGAATGGATAAAGAAAATGTGATACACACAGGAATATTTTTCAGCCATAAAGAAGGAAATCTTACCATTTGTAACAGCAGAGATGGAATTTGAGAGCATTATGCTAAGTGAAATAAGTCAGACAAAAAATTTAAAAATCTCACTTTTATGTATAATCTTTAAAGAATGAACTGATAGAAAAAGGAACCCTCGTGCACTATTGGTGGGAATCAAACTGGTGCAGCCACTCTGGAAAACAGCATAGAAATTCATCAAACAATTAAAAAGATCCTATGATCCTTTAATCGTAGTACTGGGTATTTACCTGAAGAATACAAAAATACTAATTCAAAGGGATACATGCGTCTCTGTTTATTAGAACATTATTTATAAGAGCTAAATTAGGGAAGCAGCCCAAGTGTCCATCGATAGACAAATGGATAAAGATGCAAATCTTGCCATTTGAAAAAACATGGATGGATCTAGAAAGTATAATGTTAAGTGAAATAAGCCAGTCAGAGAAAGACAAACACCATATGATTTCATGCATATGTGGAATTTAAGAAACAAAACAAAGAAAAAGGAAAACAGAGTCTTAAAGGCAGAGAACTAACTGATAGTTGCCAGAAGGGAGGTGGGTGGGGGTATGGAAAAAATAAAGGGGATTACGAGTCCACTTATGATGAGTGCTGAGTACTGTATAGAATTATTGAATCGTTCTGTTGTAGACCTGAAACTAAAATAACATCATATTAATTATATCTGAATAAAAATCCTCCTCTTTAGTCTTCCACCCCTACTCAATCTACCACTACAATGTGACAGACCACATGTTCTACCCCTACTGAAAAGCACTTATGAGACCTCACTGCTACAAGGAAAATTAAAAACTACTCAACATGCTTATACACTTGTTCCTGCCTAAATTATTAGCCTCACTTCTTAACGAGTCCCCTTAACACTCATCCTACTTTCAGCCCCACTGGATTATCTGTCACTTCCTGAAAGACATGCTTATAGCTCATACTATTTATCTAGAATGTTTTCCTCTGCCCATTTCCATACCTGGCCAAGATCCTGCCACCTTCCTAGTAAAGTCTTCTCAGACTCCTCCAGGCAGATTTTTCTGGGTGTTTTCAATGAGGACTCATTATGCCCTGAATTAAATAACATAAGGAGAGTGTGATCCGTGTTGCCAGTGCATGTGTCTGTCCATTCGACAGACTGAGTACTTCTAATAGAAGGGCTGTGACTTATTTCTATATTCACAGACTCTACTGAACATTACTGATGCTCAATAAGTGCTTTTTAAATAAGTGTATGAATGACTCTCAGAAGAAACTTTCTCCTGTCCTGCTATATTGTGTATAATACGCTACCATCTAATTCAAATTGAAACTTACTGAGTATCGCCCAATTTTAAGCACGCCCACAGATGAAAATTCTGTGAAATTCTCCATCAATTTTAGTACCATAGATCAGAGTAAAAGTCCTCTTATTAGAAACTTCTCCAAGTCCAATGTGTATCTACATCTTGTCTAGAACAGCATGGGATGGACAGTGTGGACGCCCCATGGCAAAACAGGGCTGTATTTTTTTTATATTTACTGCCACTGTCTTTATGGAATTCAGAAAACAATTTCAGGGTTTCCTTCTCAGAATTTGGGCACCCAGATTAGAGAGGGAGGGAGGGAACTTGCTAAATATTTCCTGAATGAATGAAAGAATATCCTTTTATCCATGTTGCCCCCTTATCCTAAGTGAATGTGCTGCTCCAATTCCAAACAGGTCCCTCCTCTTCCCTGAGTTCCCCTGTCTCCCTTACTTCCTGTGTGCGCCTCCTGCCCATCTCTGGCCCTCCAGTTTATTTGCTCACACACCCCATTCTCACAGCTTGGCTATTGAGCTTAAATGCCTAATAATTCATCAAGCTTCCTTCTTTCCAGGTTTAATTGAAATATAGCTCTCATTCCATTCACAATCCAACTCCACTTATCCAGTCTCCTCCTGCCTCAGAACCCCCCTAACCTGCTTGGCGTGAGTGTTTTGTCCAGTCCTTACATGTCATTGTACTATGCTTCCTGTTTCATAGTCGAGATGTCAGCAAATGAGAAAGGCAAGCCTGGGTCTTATTTCTTTGTCTCCCCCCAAAGTGCATGTGGTTCCAAACCTAGAGTATTCAGTCAGTATTATAAACTACTTGGTGGGCTTACCCCTTTTAACATGAGAGGACTTTAGAAAGATGTAATTGGGGGACTGAGTCCCCCAAATGGTCATGGAGGAAGTAAGTAGCAGAGCTAGGACTAGATTCCACAATTTCTGACCCCCATGCCAGGATTCTGTTTACAGGACCATGCTGCAAAGATACAGCTAGTTGTTGCTAAAACCTTTAATAAGCAAATGTAACTGACCTGTCCCTTCCGTCCCCCTATTTCAGATTTTTCCTTTTTGTCCCAGGACTATCCCAGCAGCTATGACTGTGGTGAGGCCAGAATGTGAAGTAGGAGGAAAGCAAGTGGCACCAATATGGGATTAACTAACCTGGTCTGGGCTACTTAGTTAAGGCTTTCTCGAAGTGGTCCCTAATGCACAATACAGGAGCACAGGCCTGGGAGGCAGAAAAGGATTTCTTCTAATGGCGGTGTGGGAGGACCTGAAATTTGTAGAAGATAAAGCCTTCAGGGGGATAGAAAGCAGGTCCTCTGTTCAACAGACAGACATACGAGATGAGAATGCTAGAAGACAAGAGAATCAGGAGGTGAGATAATGCCTGAGACAAGGATAAATTCTTTGGGCATGAGAGGTACTGAGGAAGGGACTCTGCCCGTGCACTTCAGAGCTCACCTCCCCATACACACCAACCTAGCCTGTTCCCCTCAAACATTACACACACTTCTTGTAGCGGCTCTCCACTCAGCCTTCAGGTATTCCTTCTAGTCATTACTATTCTCAGTCTGATTTCTGCCATTATCCTGGTTACTCTAGTTTTCTCTACCAGCCCAGCTTACATAGCTGCTTTCCTTGACCTTTCCCCCCCCGGTACCCTGTCCCAGCCCTCTAGTAGCCATCTGACCTAGCACAAGTACCCCTGCCTGGTCTCTTTGCCCCTCACCCCATTCACGCCACCTCCATGACTGTGCCCTGGTACGCCTGGTCTTCCCTACCACCATTGGCCTGATGTGCTCTCACCCCCAGCCAGAGGTTCAATTCATTTTCTGTTGGTTTTAGGAAAAACTGATGAAATTTTCCTCTTAATGAGAGAAAACTGGGAAAGAGAGTTGGAGAGGTCTGGTTATATCCTCATAATCACCTACTCTTTTCCCAAAAGAAAAAGAAACAGCAGGCCCAATCCCTGAGCAACATCCTGAAAGGGACCCGAGATGGGCCTGGCATCTTCCCTGGAGGTCACTCTAGAGACCTCTGTCCCAGTCCCTGCTCTTCTGGGGTTCCTGGGCCTGGGTTCTTACCCTACTCCCTCATCACTCTGTGGCATTCAGTGCCTCCCTTGAGGCAGAGCGTAGTCTGGCTTCACCATCACTGTGCCTCTTTCCACCCTCACCTTCCTTCCCTGCAGGACCTACTGAGAAATAGAGCCTCCTCAGAATATGCATACGGCTGCCCACTGTGTGCTTGTATTATGACTTAGAAAGCTGGGGTACAGTTATAACTAGGTCAAGGTTATCTGGTTTTTTTATTTGGTTTAGAGTTTTGATGTTTCCTTTCATTTTGTGGATGGAGCTGTGAGTTGAGGTTATGAGTGGGAGATTAGGTTTAAATCCCAGTTTGTGACCTTGATGGGGCACTAACTTCTGTTTATTGGATCATTCCCTTATCTAACGTGGGGACAAGTATCCTAGTCCTGCCTACCTCTCACAATTTGGGGAGAATCGGGTGAGATCACTGAACTATACTTATCCATGTTGTTATTACTCAATAACTATCAACTATTAATAACAAAACCCAAAAGACTCCACCCCCAAATTAGTAGAACTCATAAAATTCTCTTTCTTTGTGGACAACATGATCTTATGTATACAAAACTCCCAAAACTCCATTAAAAACTGTTAGAACTAATAAACAAATTTAGTGAAGTTTCCGGAAACAAAATCAGCACACAAAAATTGGTTGTGTTTCTATGTACTAACAGTGTACTATCTGAAAAGTAAATTAATAAAACAATCCCATTTACGATAGCATCAAAAAGAATAAAATACTTAGATGGGGTGCCTGGGTGGCTCAGTTAGTTAAGTGACTGACTTTATGATCAGATAATGATCTGAGGGTCCTGGAATAGTGCCCTGCATTGAGCCTGGTGTTGGGCTCTGTGCTCAGCAGGGAGTTTGCTTGTCCCTTTCCCTCTCCCTGTCCCCCTCCCCCTCCCCCCACTTGTGCTTGCTTTCTTTCCCAAATAAATTTTAAAAATCTTTGTAAAGATAAAAGGGGTGCCTGGGTGGTGCAGTTGGTTGAGCATCTGACTCTTGGTTTCAGCTCATGTTGTGATCTTGGAGTTGTGAGATCGGGCCCAGCAAGGGGCTCCATGCTCAGCATGGAGTTGGCCTCAGACTCTCTCTCCCTTAGCCCCTCCCTGCTGTGTTCTCTCTCTCTTTCTCTAAAATAATAAATCTTAAAAAAAATAAAGTAGCTAGGAGTAAACTTAGGGAGGTGAAAGACTTACATACAGAAAACTACAAATTATAGGTGAAAGAAATTAAGACAAATAAATGGAAAGACATTGCATGTTCATGGATTGAAAGACTTAATATTGTCTAAATATCCATATTACCCAAAGTGATCTCTGAATTCGGGGCAATTCCTATGAAAATCTGAATGACATTTTTTATAGAAAGAGGAAAAAATAATCCTAAAATTCACATGGAGCCAAAGAGACCCCAAAGAGTCAAAGCAGTCCGAGGTAGAAGAACAACGTTGGAGGCATCACGTTTCTGATTTCAAAATACATTGTTAATGTACAGTAATTTAAAACAGTATGGTGCTGGGCACCTGGCTGGCTTAGTTGGTAGGGCATGCAATTCTTGATCTCAGGGTAATGAATTCAGGCCCCATGCTGAGTGTAGAGATTATTTTAAAAATTCAGAAAAAATCAATATGGTTCTGGTATAAAAACTGATATTTGGGATAGAGAGCCCAGAAATAAATGACATGTGTATAATCAAGTGATTTTTGACAAGGGTCCAAGAATATGCAATGGGAAAAAGACAATTTCCTTAACAAATAGTGGTAAAACTGGGTATCCCCATTCAAATGAATGACAGCAGACTCTTATCTTACACCATATACAAAAAATTGACCTGAAATTATAGAACTCCTAGAATAAAACAGAAGAATCTTTATGACATTGGACTTGGCAATAATTTATAACATATGACAACAAAAGCACAATCAATAAAAGCAAAATTAGACAAGTAGGGCTACCTTACTAAAAAGTTAATGTACAGCAAAAGAAACAATAAAATAAAAAGACAACCAATGGAATAGGAGAAAATATTTGTAAACCACATACCTTATAAAGCATTTATATATATATATAAAACTCTTACAAATCATTAGCCAAAAAATACCCCCAAATAATCTGATTAAAAAATGGGCAAAGGAATTGAATACATATTTCTCTAAAAACATACAAATGGCCAACAGGTATATGAAAAGGCACTCAACATCACTAATTATTTATGAAAAGCAAATCAAAGCCACAATGAGATATCATCTCACAACTCTTAGGGTGGCTATCATCCAAAAAGAGAAAAGAAAGAAAAGAAAAGAAAAGAAAAGAAAAGAAAAAAAAAGAAAAGAAAAGAAAAGAAAAGAAAAAAGAAAAGAAAGAAAAAGAAAGAAAAAAAACTCCAACTGATAACAAGTATTGGTGAGAATGTGGACAAATTGGAACCTTTGTGTACTGTTGGCAGTAATGTAAGCTGATGTAGTGTCTATGGAAAACAGTATGCAGGTCCTCAAAAAATTAGAACTACCGTATCATCTAGTAATTCCATTTCTGGATGTTTACCCCAAAGAATTGGTGTCAGAGTTCAAAGAGATATTTGCAGAAGCATCTTAAAAGGATATTGATATTTCCAAACATTGGCCTCCAAATCCTACTTCGACTTGCCAACTCCCCAGTTTTCTGCCTGTGTGCCTGCCAGTGAAGACAGTGCCTGCCTCAGTGGTCTCTTTGGGATGACTTTCAAATGAAGTTGTCTCTATCCCAGGGACATTGAATTTTCAGAGCTGAGGCAAAGTAGGGTGATGCATAACTAAAGTCTAGAGTCTCTAATATAATCTCAGGCAACTGTGGAAGGCCAGAAGAAAGCCATTCTTGAGCAAGAAGATGCCCTTTTGGAGCAAAGGATGCCCGTTTTCTCTTCAACTGTTAAGAGCTATATCTATAGGTTGCATTGCTTGGAGTATGGTGTGAACTTAGTAACTAGTTATTGAATAAACATCAGGATATTTGTTCAGGAATTATGATTTATAAATAGATTTATTCAAATAATGTTCCTGAAGCGATGTCTAGGCCAGTCCCTTTTCTGGGTAATGAAGGCATTTGGTGTGAATGAATGAATCAGTAATTGCCTTCCAGGGACTAGAATAGATCAGTACAAAAGATGATTTCAATAGCAAGTGTAAGTTCTCTGAGAGGTGTGTGCAAGCTTCAAAGAGAGCTTGGAAGAGAGAAGATTAAGGAACAAGACACAGAAGACGGAACCTTTAACCTCTCCTGAAAGGACAAGAGTCTTCCAGTTAAGGTGGAGAAAGTAGTAGGTGACTACCACCGCATTGGAGAAAGCTGTTCTCCCAGGGCTGCAGAGTTATGGGTTCATCCTCTGCTGCCTACATTCGGAGGTAGACTGGGGGAGGAGTGCTAGACCCTGCACCCAGAGATCTTCATTTCTGACCAGACCCATAGGCTTTGGGCTACATTCTTTCACTGTCTTCCTTCCTTCCTTCACTAAAACATTATTTATTAAGTAATGTGTTTTTTGTCCCAGGCCCAAGTTAAGCATCGAGAACACTGAAAGAACTAGAACATCATCACTGATAACTAGCTTCAAGGATTTCAAAGTCTCATGCACAATTATTTATAATTACAGTATAGTGTACTAAGTAGTACAATTGAAGGAAGCACAAGGTGCTTAGGGATCACTGTGGAAACCCCTGAGTTGCCTTGAGGTGGGAATCAGCAAAATCCCAGTTCAAGTCCTAATGGAAAGCACATTCTAGCCAAGAAGAAATAGAATTATTTTGCTTCCTCTGCATTCTGATTCTGCATTCTTAACACCAATAGATTAGCTTACCCAGTCTGTCTTACGATCTCTCTCAGCATTCATTCAATAATTACCTGAGAGACTATATTGTCTCTCTTGAGATTATAGGATCATGGGTATGGGGCTCACTTGCTTTCTCCCTTCCCACCCTCTCAGACACATGTGCACACACACACAAGCACACAGCACATACATACACACTTTTTCTGCAGACTCACTTGAAAGTAAATTGTAGACATTACAGTCCTTCTCACTAAATATTAACCATGCACCTCCTAAAAATAGATTCTCCTACATAATCACAAAACGATTTTCAAATCTAAGCAAATTATGCTAATCTAATAATATTATCAATATACAATACATATTCAGATCACAATTGTCCCAATAATGATTGGTTAATGCTAGTATTTGGTTGAAATGTCCCTTTAATCTCTTTTAATTTAGGTTAATTCCCCAACATTGTTTTTTATAAAATTGCAGTTTTAAAGATCCTGGGCTAGTGTGTGTGTGTGTGTGTGTGTGTGTGTGTGTGTGTGGTGTTTCCCATAGTTAAGATTTCTCTGATTACTTTCTCATAGTTAGATTCAGGTTGAACATTTTTGGTAAGAATTTTACATATGTGATTTTGTGTCCAAATTGTTCAAATCAGATGGTACATAAGGTCAAATTATCTTATTATTGGTTAAGCTAAATTTGATCACTTCGTTAAGGTGGTAATTGGCAGTCTCTTTATCGTAAAGGCATATTCATCCTTTCCTATTAGTAAGTAGAGTGTGCAGTGACACTTTGAGACTGTGTGAATTGTTTCCCAATATCTTTTAAGCCTTTGTTGATTATTTTTAAATTACATTAAAAACTGTAAACAGATAATTTTCTAAATCTATCAATTCTTTCTAAAGAAGGGTTCTTTTTCCTTCTCTTCTCCCTCTTTGTTTTCAACATCACTATGGACTCACACTTTCTTTAAAAATTCAATTTGTTAAAACAGTTTGTTGTCAAAATTATTTTTAATATTCTATTTGACCTATCTATAGCCATTGGGAGCCTCTTCAAATGAGTTTGTATGTATTTTTTTTTTTTTACATGGCCTTACTGCTTTTGTGTTCTATATTGCTCCAGGGCATAAGCTATTCCAGTACCATTTTATGTTTTCTTCTTCTTCATACCTAGAATTAGTCATTGCTCCAAGGATCCTAGCTTATTTGTAGTGCTCAATGGTATTTAAAAACCAATATGTGGGCCCTAGCTTTGCTCATTGCTTCTGGCACTTTCAGAGGACAAAGAAAAGAAATATAGAGATAAGATTTTTAAAAATACATCTAATTTTTCCATTATCAACTTAACTTTAACTTCCATTCTCTTTTTCCTAGACGGTTACAACAATCTCTTAAATGCTTTTCTTGCATTCTTTTTCTCTACTTTCACCTTCCTAACTTACAACACACAGCTAAACCAGTATAACCTTTTACAAAGCAATAAGCTTTCCATGGCTGACTCAAATAAGGAATGAGGGCAGATGTTTCCACGAGGTCTGAAAGGCCCCAGGAGCACAAGGAGTGCTCATCACTTCTAGCTCATCTCCTGTCCGTCTCCCTCCAACACACACACAGATTATGCTGAGCCACATCTGACTGACTATATTCATCTTTCCAAAAACACACCAGATAATTCCACACCTCACTGTTTTGTTTTAAAGATTTATTTATTTATTTTGGGGAGGGTAGAAGGGCAGAGGGAGAGGGAAAGAGAGAATCCTAAGCAGACTCCCTGCTTGCACGGAGCCTGCCTATGTGGGCTTAATCTCAGGACCCTGAGATCATGACGTGAGCCCAAATCAAGAGTGGGACGCTTAACCAACTGAGCCACCCAGGCACTCCACACCTCACTGTTTTTGTTTTTTACATTCTTTTCCCTTTATCAGGTATGGCTTCCCCTAGCCCACCTTTTCTGCATGACAAACTCCTATTCACTTTTCATCCTTCTTCCCTGACTCCTTTCTCATTTCCCCTTGACAAGACAGGAAACCCTCTTCCAGATTCCTTTAGCCCTTTGTGTGTACCTATCATAGCCTCATTACACTTAATTATAATTGTATATTTAGAAGCTTCTGTCCTGCAATGGAGGGACAAGACCATGTATAAATCATTTTACTATCCCTAGTAAGGAGCACAGAGTCTCTCGAACAAGTAAATACTGAATTAAAAAGCTGAAGTTCATGAGTGCAGGAAAGAATCAAGACTGTTTGTCACCCATCAATATGAGGATGTCCATTTGTCATACTCTTGATAATGTGTCTGGGTCAGGCATCTGAGTAAAGGCTTTCTGGACATGTTTTTCCTTAGAACCTGTGATTGTTTCCTGGTTTCATCAGCCTTGCCTCTTCTCTCTCAGCATTCTGAACATGGCCTCCCTGATGGGCTTGGATTTCACACTGTAGATGATGGGGTTGAGCACAGGGGGCACCACCAGGTACACATAGGCAATGAGAGCATGTACAATATGAGGCAGGTGCCTCCCAAAACGGTGGATCATTGACACTCCTATGACTGGGATATAGAAAATCAGAACAGCTAATATATGAGACACACATGTGTTGAGGGCCCGGACACGCTCCCTGGGAGAGGCCAGACCCATCACTGTATGAAGAATAAGGGTATAGGACAGGACAATAAGCAAGGAGTCTACACCCACTGTGGATAAAACTACATAGAGCCCATAAAGGATGTTGACAGTAATGTCAGCACAGGCCCGTTTCATGACGTCTGCATGGAAGCAGAAGGAGTGGGACAGGAGGTTGTTACCAGGGCAGAAGTTCAGTCGCTTCAGTAAGAAGGGCACTGGAAAGAGGGATAAAGTGGCTCGAGCTACAATGGCCAGCCCAATCCTAATGATGACATTATTGGTGAGAATAGCTGCATAGCGAAGAGGGTTGGAGATGGCCACAAAGCGGTCAAATGACATGGCCAGGAGCACCGATGACTCCACCACAGAGAAGGAGTGGAGGAAGAACATCTGGACCAGGCAGGCATTGAAGCCTATGAGCCGACGGTCAAACCAGAGCACAGCCAGGGTGGTGGGCAGTGTGGACAGGGTGAGGCCCACATCAGTGAGGGCCAGCATGGACAGGAAGTAGTACATGGGTTGGTGCAGGCTGGGAGTTCTCCTCACAGCCAAGAGGATCAGGCAGTTTCCAGTGAGGGCCACAGTGTACATGGAGGAGAAGGGGATGGAGATCCATCCATGAACAGCCTCCAGCCCTGGGATGCCAATCATCAGGAAAGCATGTGGCTGGAAGAAGGAGATGTTGACATAGGACTGGGAAGGGAGCATCTTTGGAAAGTAGTTGAGGTCTCCAGGAAGATGTGGCCTCTTCAGTCTGGGATGAAAAATAAGGACAAAATCATTATTGGAAAATAAACCACCTCTGATATTAGGTGACATGTGTTCCTACACATTAGCAAGTATGAAATGTAAAGGGATTTAAAAATGTACTCCATCTAAAAGCCAACTAGAGAATAACTATACTTTAAATCTATTGACTACAATAGTGTCATTTTATGTGTAAAATACTGACTTCTTCGTATATAGAAGAAAGCAGTGCTTTCTATAAGAATGTGAGATGATCCTAAAAGGCCTAATCAAAAATGGTCTCATGGAAGTAAATTGCAAACATGATGGAAGGGTTGATGGCATGGGCTTGTTATCTTTCTTTTCTTGGATTCACCTTTAAATTTCCAAACAAACAGATAAATAAATAAGCAAATAAAAAACCCTCTGAAGATAAGCCAATAAAAACAACAGAAGGGAAACAGCCACTGAGATATCTTTTAGCAGAGGTTTAAACAACCCACCAAAAATAGATCTGAGAGCTAAAAGGGGTTTTACTATGAACACTGGGTGTACAGTTATGCCATATCTAGCCAATGTAATCAACTCACTCTGAAGGGAAGAATGACTTCTTTTTCCTTCGGGGGAGGTGACAGCATTGGGTCTCTAAAACAGATTGCACATATTCTAGTAGAATATTTTAAAAGAGAATGTAATGAAATAAAGTTTTGACTCTGTCAGGTCTGTCATCCTCCATTTCTTCTCTCTCAGACACTGTTTTGAACAAATATTAATCCCTGGCAGAGCTCACCCCATTCAAAGATGAGTAACAGAAAAATTCCAACATAGAATTTGTGCAGACACATTATGTAAAAATGAAAAGGGATAAAACATGTTAAAGATATATAAAAATACTCTTTGTGATAAGGAATTATTAAGGAAGAAGAAGAAAATTCTGGATAAATATTTTATAAATAAATAAACGAAATCATGAACCAAATTAAATTTTTTGATATTAGGGTATAAAAATGAGTTGATAATAAAAAAGAAAGTGAATACCAAAAGGGTAAGCCAAATAAAATAACATGAAAAAAATAATAAAATCTATGATAAAATAGAGAATATTTTTATTACAAAATGGACTGCTGTTTAAAATATTCAGAGGTAGAGAATAGAGTTGAAAATAATGAAATATAATTAAATGAAAGCAATGATAAAATAATTAGACTATAATAGAGATGCCCAATAAACAGTGGAATTTTAAACATAATAGATATTCCTGAAGGAGAATAAAATAAAAATGAAAACCAGAAAGATATTAAAATATATCATAAAACACTTTTCTGAAAAGTAAAAAAAAAACTGTCTACATTAAAGTATTTGTCATGTACTAGGAAATAAATACTGATAAGCAAATTTATATGTATTTAGGTATGGTAATTGTATTGCAAGGATAAACAAAAATTATACAGGTGCTCTGATAAAAGCAATAAATCTCAAAATGAAAAAATTACCATTTATCCCAGAAATCTCTTAAGACCACTAGACCACAAATAAAGGATCAATGTGCAGAGAAGGTTGCAGAAAAATTGATTTAATCTACACATTCTTAATATATTTAGAATGTTGTTCAGGTGGAAAAGGAAAAAAATACATCAAAGTCAATACATTTGTATTTTTATACAAATATTAATAGTATAGGATAAATCATTTGAGTCATTATTTTAATGCATTTGGGAAGAAACCTTTCAGGGTAAGCATAGAGGATATATTTGTAAATTCAAAAGAGTTGGTTAAAATGCTGTAATCATAAAGCTGAGAATATCAACTTGGGAATATCAGAATAAGTTCATGAAATATTTATCCTTTAAATAATATATATCTCTTCACTTTATTTACAGAAAATACCTACAATCAAAACAATTCAGTAGCAAAGAACACATCTAAGGCTTAGATGTGGTCTCTAAATATCCTTTCGCCCAATTTCAGGTATCCTTTCATAAATGGGTGATAAGCCTTCTACTGGAAACATGCCAAATGACCTTGGATATCTTTTTAATAATAGAAAACAGGAAACTAAAGACAACTGAGATTATTTTTTAAAGACAAAGAAGTCAACTCAGAGAGGCTCCCACTTGCCAAATATGGGTCAATCAAGCATCAATGGGAATAAGAACTGCTAGGGATAGAAACAGAGAGAGAGAGAGAGAGAGAGAGAGAGAAAGAATGAGGTCAGGAAGGCTAGGCATTCAGTATTCTGAAAACTGACAAATAACCTACTTTTCTTCTACAAACTGTAGCATGGTTTAAAGAAAGGAACTGAAGGTGGAAAGTTTCTATAGAAACATTCCAGCTATTAAGAAGTAATAGAACTGAAGTATTCCTATTTAACAAACCCAATAAAATAATGGCAAAAAAATCACCGGGGAAAGATATCACAAATGAGAGAAAACTAGATACTGTATTTTACCAAAATAACAAACCTGACTCGTATCTACCAGTTTCTAGAGAGTATAGGAGACACCAGGCAAGCAGATATGTTAAAAGACACCACGGGATGTGATGAGAAAAATCCAAACTACAACAAAAACAAAAGCTTCCAGGACAAAATTCCAGTTTCTTCCACAAATAAATTACAAGAAAATAAAAAAGGAATGGGTGAAAATCCATAGATTAGGAGAGACTTGACTCATATCAACCAAATGCAACGGATGAACCTTGTTAGGACCTTGTTTTGAGCAAATCAGTTATAAAAAGTCTGCAAACTAGCTTTCCGAGATACTTTAATGGGATAATTGGGGAAATATAAATACTGGTTAAATTCTTGATGATGATCTTTTATTTTGGTGTGATTATAATACTGTGGCTATATTTTAAGATTTGAAAATATTTGTACAATAAAGAAGGACATTATACTGACTTCAAAATAATTGGGGGAGTGGGGGCCACCTGTGGTAGAATTGTGTAGCACCAAGCTGCAAGAGTGTTTACAAGCTGATGATTTTGGTAGCTAGGTATGAGTATATAGAGATCAAGTTTCTCCTCACTCTAATTTTGAGAGAGGATTTTATTATTTTTCATAATAACATATTAATAAATCAGCACTTTATAAAAGGTAAAAACATTTAATGGGAAGAGTTTTCTAATTAAACATGGTGAATTGCACACAAACCTTTACTCTCTCCAAAATCTCATTTAAATGATAGTCAGAATTTAAAAATATGATCTGACAGTGGCAGAAGAACAGGATGGGATATGAGGTATATCAACAATATTACAGTTGATGAACAATGGTAGGAAGGGTGGAAAGAAACTGGCAGAAATAGAAGATTAAGTTCATAGAGAGGAGGTTATGCCGCACATCCACTTCAAAAGAACTAAGGAGTTAGAGTTGATAAAGGCAAGAGTAAGGAATGGGATTGAAAGCAGGATGGTCTTCTAGGGAGCAGCTATGTGATTCCTACTCCTGTCCCTTGCATTCTTGCAGAAGACAGGTTACTTTCTGAAAACAATTCTCCCAGCAAGGTTCTGGACTCAGAGATGCCAAGACTGAACTGAAAGATGGACAGCATTGAAAACAAGGGAATTGAGGAAAGGTGAGACTTCCCAGCTCTCTTTCACCCCTGGGTTCACAGAGCCCTGGTAATCAGGATTACTCTGTACCACCGTGGGGCCACTATGGGAAGCCAGCCCAGTGTGATAAAGAAGGCCTGTGGAGAAATGCCAGTCTAGACAAGGAGGAGGATAGCTGAGATGCCGAACCAGAGCTCAGATGACCCCAAAATGCCAGATGGGAAGAGAACTTGGCACATTTTCTCATCTACTTTCTGGAGAGACTATGAGGGACATCTCTCCCTAGAATGTGTTCAGACTTAAACTCCCTGAACCTCAGGTAGACAGCCTCCTTCAGGCCCTCTTCTCCAAGCAGGAGATGGGACTAGTATCTCTCATGGTCCGAGACTGGTTACTTCTCTTTCTTCTGTGTTATTTGCAGACCCTTCCCACTCTTATCTCTATCTGAGGCTAAGGTGCTGGAAGTCACCCAACTGGGAAGTGGAGAAGGAGATGTGTTGGGGCCCCAGGTTACTCACCCTGGCTATTGTTCCGGGCTGCTCTGCCACTCCAGATCCTGCAAGAGCCCAGGATGTCTTTGTGGCAGAGGGATTGAATTTTATCTTACTACACAGGGACATCTTGGCAGTAGTGCCTATCTCCAGGGGAGGCCAGGCTTGGGCCACCAGGGAATCACTCTGCTCAGAACCCTGGGGAATGGAAAAGTTAAGGCTAGCTTTGGAATCAGGGGAAGCATTTGGAGGAACTAAACAGTAAGGGGGCAAGGGAGAGACAGAATCATGGATTCTGCAATATCCCACCACGTTTAAATGGTTATATATATTCAGAGACTATCAGCTTCAATAGACCACCTACATTTGAGTTCCTTCCAAGACAATATTCCTGAAGCCTCCTCTTGACAGGCCCCAGGATCAGTCCTGCAGAAGCTCTTAGTCTCTGCGGAGTGTAGAGATATGGAGTCTAGAAGTCAAGGCCTAACCCAGCCTGAGGGAATGAGGGAAAGCTTCCTAGAGGAGAGGGACGTGGACTTGTGAAAGGCCCACAGACCCTGTTCCAAACTCTCAGCACTCATTCTAGGACAGACACCCGGACTTCAGGCTTGCAGCTCCAGACTGGGGCTGGCACAGATTCTTCCCACACTCAGCCTGGGACTGACCTGCTGAATCAAAGTTCAAAAAGGAGGGAACTTGGGCAGTGAAAGGAACATGTACTACAGAGCCAGGCAGACCAGGGTTTGAATTCTTGCTCTGTTTTCCTCTCCACATACAAGCTCTGTCTCCATTCTTTCTCACTTTCTGGAGAGTTCTGCCACAAAATCACCTCAGCTCCTTATCAGTTTGGACTGTAGTCATTCACCTGGAGCTGCTTTCTAGGGATACACAGACTTTTCTCCTCTTTGATTTTGGCTGTACTCTCCCAGCTGAACTGGGCCCAGCCTGACTACCTTTCTCCCTCTGAGATGATAATTAAACTTAGGGGGAAAAAATCACACACCTTTGAAATCTTACATCAAAACGAATTTGTGGCCATTAACCTGAGCTGAGACTTCTGCATCACACTTAATTTCTTTCAGTTTTTAAATTGTCACCATTCTTCTCAAGCTCTTTATTCAGCCTGCCAATCTCTTCTCCTAACAGCTAATTTGACATTGCTCCTGACTTCCCATGGGAAATGGTGGCCATCAGGTGTGCCTTCTCTAAGGTTCTCGCCCAGCTCATCAGCTCTCTTACCCACTTCCACCCAACATCTACATCCTGGCAGGGAGACCAGTTAACGACACATGGGGCTTCATGTCAGCCCCCTCTCCATCCTCTAACCACTTCTTTGTTGGGTGCCCATCACATATGGTGAAAGGAAAAAAAAAAAAAAGAAGAATTCTGAATGCCATAGCATATAACCTAAGACTCTTTAAGATTTTTCTTTTTTTGGGGTGCCTGGGTGGCTTAGTCGTTAAGTGTCTGCCTTGGGCTCAGGGCGATCCCGACATTCTGGGATCGAGTCCCACATCAGCTCCTCCTCTGGAAGCCTGCTTCTTCCTCTCCCACTCCCCCTGCTTGTGTTCCCTCTCTTGCTGTGTCTCTCTCTGTCAAATAAATAAAATCTTAAGTCTTTTTTTTTTAATTTTATTTATTTACTTGACAGAGATAGAGACAGCCAGCAAGAGAGGGAACACAAGCAGGGGGAGTGGGAGAGGGGGAAGCAGGCTTCCGCTGAGCAGGGAGCCCAGTGCAGGGCTAGATCCCAGGACCCTGGGATCCTGACCTGAGCCAAAGGCAGATGCTTAATGACTGAGCCACCTAGGCGCCCCTAAGATATTTTTCATTATTTATTTAGTTTTTTTAAGTTTTTATTTTAATTTCAGGTAGTTAACATATGGTGTCATATTAGTTTCAGATGTACAATATAGTGATTCAATAATTCCATACATGGCCTGGTGCTCATCACAACTGCTCTCCTTAGTCCCCATCACCTATTTCACCCATCCCCCCACTTTTCCTCTCGTAACCATCAGTTTATCTATTTGTTCTCTATAATTAGGAGTCTGTTTCTTGATTTCTCTCTCTCTCTCTCTCCTTTGCTTATTTGTTTTGTTTCTTAAGTTCCACATAGGAGTGAAATCATATGGTATTTATCTTTCTCTGATTGACTTATTTTGCTTAGCATTATATTCTCAAGTTCCTTCTGTGTTGTTGTGAATGGAAAGATTTCATTCTTTTTTTATGCTGAGTAATATTTCACTATATATGTATATGTGTGTTTGTATATACCACATCTTCTTTATCCATTCATCAATCAATGGACACTTGGGCTGCTTCCATATCTTATAACGCTGGTATAAACATTGGGTGCATGTATCCCTTTGAATTAATGTTTTTATTTTTTTTAGGTAAATACCCAGTAGTCTGATTGTTAGATCACAGGGTAGCTCTACTTTTAACTTTCTGAGGAACCTCCATCCTGTTTTCCACAGTGGCGGCACCAGTTTGCACTCCTACCAAAAGGGCAGGAGGGTTCCTTTTTCTCTACATCCTCGCCAACATCTGTTGTTTCTTGCGCTTTTTATTTTAGCCATTCTCGCAGGTGTGAGGTAATATTGCAGTTTTGATTTGCATTTCCCTGATACTAGGTGATGATGAGCATCTTTTCATGTGTCTGCTGGCCATCTGGATGTCTTCTCTGGAGAAATGTCTGTTCATGTCTTCTGCCTATTTTTTAATTGGATTATTTGGCTTTTGGGTGTTGAGTTTTGTAAGTTCTTTATAAATTTTGGATACTAACCCTTTTCATTTGCAAATTCTCCCATTCTGTAGGTTGTCTTTTCGTTTTCTTGGTTGTTTCCTTCACTGTGCAGTCGCTTCTTATTTTGGTGAAGCCTCAATAGTTACTTTTGCTTTTGTTTCCCTTGCCTCAGGAGACCTATCTAGACAAAAGTCGCTACTGCCAATGTCAGAGAAATTACTGCCTGTGCTCTCTTCTAGGATTTTTATGTTTTCGGGTCTCATATTTAGGTCTTGAATCCATTTTGAATCTATTTTTGTGTGTGGTATAAGAAAGTGGTCCAGTTTCATTTCACTGCATGTTGCTGTCTTCTTGATAGATCTTCTATCCCGAAGAAGAGGTCCTGTAATGCCCTGCAGTATAGTGTCCCCCACGCCTCAGAGTCTGGCACTTCTGGGAGTGTCTCCAGTGTATGCTGCATGTGCTCTGCTGTTGTGTCCTGGCCCCTCTATCCTTCAGGCCAGTCATCTACAGAGGCTCTCTTTGCCTGCTGTGGGCAGTGTTTGGTCCCTGTCCTGAATATGGTGCATTTTAACTAGGTGTGTTCTTGTCTGTTTGTGAAATGAGGCCTGTTGCCAAGCCACAGGAACCACAGCTCTGCGAAACTCCCTTGTTGGAAGACAAGCTGTGAGTAGGGGTTTGGGCAGGACTTCCGGGGGAAGTGGCCCACCATTCTGAGACTGAGGCCAGCGTGACTGGGAGGGGCAGGGCTTGGTATAAGCAAGTGTTGAGTGTCAGCACTGTGCTGGTTCCCACTGGTGGCTCTGTGCTTATGCTGAGGGGCGGAGGAGGGAATGGTGCTGACCAGTTTCTTTGTCCCTGCAGAGGTCTCCCTGTGATTGCTGTCTCACTGGGACATGCTTTGAGAAGGGCAAATAACCTCCCCACTGTGTGCCCCAGGAGCTCTTTAGATCACTGTTTTCCATGCTGTAGGTCTGTGGGCTGTTTGCCTGCCTCTTCTCTAAGACCATCCCCCGTGCCCTCCAGGGCACTCTTCCCAAGCCAAACACACTGACCTTTAAAACTCCAGGCTTTAAGCCCCACTGGTTGGAGGAACTCATGAAATGCGGCCCCTCCCTCACTATCCAAGCCAACTGCTATGGGGATTCATTTTCTCTGTGTGCGCCTCTCTGTGCTAGTCTGTCTCTTTGCCCTTCTCTGTGACTGTGGCTCCCTTCCCACTGCCATAGCCATGATCTGTTTCTCTCCCAAACCGTGTCTCTGCACTCCCTACCTTCTTCGGTGTTGCCTCTTTTCCACCTTTAGTTGTGGAGTTTGTTCTGCCAGCCTTCAGGTGGAGTTCTGCAGTATTTAGGATGATTTGATAGTTATCTAGTTGTGTTAGTGGAATGAGGTGCATTTAGGGTCCTCCTACTCCAACACCATTCCAACCTTGTCAACTCTTTAAGATTTTTTTTTAGCTTTTTATTTTGAGATGTTTGTAGAGTCACATGCAGTTGTAATATTTCATATAGAGATCCCATGTATCCTTCACCCAATTCCTCCAATGGTGGTATCTTGCAAAACAATAGTGCAGTATCAAAATAAAGATATCGACATTGCTACAGTGGAGATATGGAACACTTCCAGAGCCACAAGGATCCCTCTTGTTGTCCTTTTATAGCCCCATCCACTTTCCTCCCTCCCATCCCCCGTTTAGTCTCTGGCAATCACTAATGTGTGCTATAGCTCTCTAATTTTGTCGATTGAAGAATGTCATATAAATGAAATCATACAATATGTAATCTTTTGGGATTGTTTTTTTTTTTTCCCCCACTGCATCATTCTTTGGAGATTTATCCAGCTTATTCTGTGTGTTAAGAGTTCATTCCTTTTAAGTGCTATTTACAGGGCATGGTTGTACCACAGTTTGTTTAGCCATTCTCCTGTTGAAGAACATCTGTGTTCCCAGTTTTCGGCTATTATGCATAAAGCTGCTATAAACATTCGTGTGCAGGCTTTTGGTGAACATAACTCTTCATTTCTCTGGGATGAATGCCAGGAGTACCAAACACTCAGCCATATGTTAGTTGCATGTTTAGTATTTTTAGAAACTGCCGAACTGTTTTCCAGAGTGGTGGCTGTACCATTTTGCATTTCAACCAGCAGTGTATGAGTGATCCAGTTTCCCCACATCCTTGCCAGCATTTGATGTTTTCACCTTTTTTAAAGCCATTCTGATGTGATATTTCTTTTCTTTTCTTTTTTTTAAGGTTTTTTTTTTTTTTTTTTTTTTTTTGTTTTTTTTTTTTTTTTTTTTTTTTTATTTGACAGAGAGAGACAGCCAGAGAGAGAGGGAACACAAGCAGGGGGAGTGGGAGAGGAAGAAGCAGGCTCCTAGCGGAGAAGCCTGATGTGGGGCTCAATCCCAGAAGGCTGGGATCACGCCCTGAGCTGAAGGCAGACGCTTAACGACTGCGCCACCCAGGCGCCCTGTGATATTTCTGATATAGTAATATTTCGCTATTGTTTTAATTTTTATTTCCTCCTAATAGCTTTGAACTTTTTACGTGTTTATTTGCATCTGTTTCTTTTTCCATGAAATGTCTTTCCATGTCTTTCGCCTATTTCTAATTATATTTTTTCCTAGTTGAGTTTTCAGAGTTCATATCTGTTCTAGATACTAGGCCTTTCTTCAGTATGTAATTTGCAAATATATTCTCCCACCTGTAGGTTGTTTTTTCATCCTCTTAACTGAGTCTTTGACACAGATACAGTTTTTAATTTTAATAAATCTTAATTTATCAATTTTTCCTAAAAGGAATCATGCTTTTGGAGACAAAACTAAGAACACTTTGCCCTGGATCCTGAAGATTTTCTGCTAAGTTTTTCTAAAAGTTTTAGATTTATGCTTACATTATTATTATTATTTTTTTACATTCAAGTCAGTGGTCAATTTTGAGTTAGTTTACATATGTATTGAGGTACAATTAACAAATAACTTTGTAGTATATTTAAAGGCTATAATGTGATGATTTGGTATCTGTGAAAGGATTCCCACCATTGAGTTGATTAACACGTCCATCATCTCACATATTTACTTTTCTTTCTTTCTTTTTTTCTGAGAACATTTAAGTTCTACTCTCTCAGCAAATTTTAATTATTATCCAATATAGTCAATTATCAACTGTAGTCACCATGTTATACTTAGATCCTCAAAATTTATTCTTCTTACAACTGAAAGTCTATATTCTTTGACCAACTTTCCCTGTTTCCCCATCCGCAGCCTCTGGCAACAACCATTCTACTTTCTGTTTCTATTAATTTGACTTGATTTCTTCTTGATTACACATATAAGTGGTACTATGCAGTATTTGTCTTTCCCTGTCTTGCATATTTCATGTAACATCATGCCTTTTAGATTCCTCCATCTTGTTGCAAACAGCAGGATTTCCTTCTTTTTTAAGGCTGAATATTCCATACCTTTTCTTCTTTCCGTATCTTAGCTATAGGGAATAATACTACAATGAATATGGGAGTACGGGTATTTCCTTGAGATAATGATTTCATTTCCTTGTGTATATATATCCAGACAGAAGTAGAATTGCTGAATCATGTGTGGCAGTCCTATTTTTAATTTATTGAGTAACTTCCATTCTGTTTTTCATAGTAACTGTACCAATTTACATTCCCACCAAAAATGTGCAAGTGTTCCCTTTTCTCTACATCCTTGTCAACACTTGGTATCTCTTGTTTTTTGGATAATATCCGACACCCACTGTAGTAACTACTGTTGTTTATTTTTGTATTCCTTTCATCTTTTACAGGGCCCGGAACATTATAAATGATTCTTGAATATTTAACTTTAAATGATACAACAAATGGACATTAGGCATGAATTTTGGCATGGGCTGGGAGAATTGGTGGTTATCATCATCGGAAAGAATCTCAGATATGTGATGCTGGTAATTTCTGGTCGTAAATACGTTTTGACAGTAAATCTTTTCTTCTAATAACAAAAAAGCTTGGGGAAACTGCTGTCCCCAGAAACAAATTTATGTTCTGTCCTTATTTCTTGTCATTTCATGTCAATCTAGTTTCTAGTAAATGATTTGCAACTCAGAGATGGGGGCTAAATGAAATACTGGGAATGGGAGCTGTCCTGCTTATCGGGCAACCTCAGACTCTGGCTCTCAAGGGAAATTGGCTACCTAAACTAGTGCCCTCCACTGACCAGGCCAACATAAACATGAATGGGAACAGGGCAGTGTTTTTATGATCCTCAGTCCCTGGAGAACATTGTTCACTGGGAAAGATACTCTCACTTCAGTGAGCACTTGCCTGAGACCCAGAAGCCTCTAACGGCAGGGGCTGCCTGGGAACACCTCTATGAGTTGACTCACCTCCCCAAGTTCCCAGAGGGCCTCCTCCTGGAAGCCCTTTCAGATCAATGGGAACCAGAAGGCAGACACTCTCCCAGGACTGTGACTCATGTGAACAAGGAATAAGCAATGGCCAGGACACCCCCCTTAGTTTGCCACCTTCCAGAAAGCAATCACAGTTTCTTGGGACAACTTTGAAAACTATGGCCTTCTGTTGTTCTTCCTCTTTCTGTGAATAAGATTAGTCCTTTTAATCCCATTTGAATCCTAGTTGAATCTTACTTCCCCCGTTCACCATACTTAGTCCTGGTATAGATGAGAGAGAAAGTGAGAGAAACCTAGTTCTTAAACGCCAAGCTTCCATGCTAATGACTAGATGAGAATTTAAGAAAAATCTGTGGCTAGCTTGCCACAGGCAGAAAACTCTGATCTCTATGCTCTCAATGTTACTGTGCGGTAGGGATTATCACCCGCTACCCCCTCCATGGTAATAATGAGTATTTATTGAGTTCATGCTATGTACTAAATTCTGTGCTAAGCTTTATGTGTGGATTTTTGCACGTAATTCTCACAAAACCCTGAGGGGTAGATACTGTTATCATCCCTAATAAACAGATGAGGAAAACAAGCCTCACAGAGGGTGAATTGACTTGATGAGTCAGAACTGTTTGCTCTTTCTGTTGGATTGAGCTTCCTTTTAGAGAATTTGTGAATATGTTCTGGGGTGGAAAATCCCCATCTTTGAGAGCAGTATTGAGTTTTGGAAGAGCCTTAATGGCAGAATCAGGGGTAGGAGATCAAGGTGATAAATCTATGTTTGGGCAAATAGCAGGTGTGGCCTCAGGGAAGGGGCTTGGTTTTCATATGTGAGGCAGAAGGCAGTTTCCAGGAGTCCCTGCAGCGTTCCAGCCTTGCAGGCCCTTTGGAATTGTTCAAGACTCCTCAATGTTCAGAGCACATAGTATTCAAAATGGAACGGGATTTAGAGATCATCTAATTTAATCACCATGTTTTATACAGTTAATTCAGAGAGATTATGCTTATTAGACAAAGTCACTCACCTAGAGGCAGAATTGGAACTATAGCTCAGAGCTCATAAATCCCATCCTAGGGCTCTTTCCTTTCCTTAATACAGGAAATTAAATATCACCTTCTTTGGGTACTTTTGTAGGGTATTTTCTTTAACCAAATATATCCAAAATATTATCATTTCAACATGTTCTTTTTTTAAAAGTTTGTTTATTTATTTATTTATTTAGAACGTGAGCTGGGGGAGGAGTAGAGGGGGAGAGAGAAGGAAGGGGGAAGAATCTTAAGCAGACTCTGCGCTGAATGCTGACCCCAACAGAGCCTCAATCTCATGGCCCTGAGATCATGACCTGAGCTGAAACCAAGAGTCAGATGCTTATTTGAGCCACCCAGCTGCTCCTCAACATGTTTTTGATAAAAAATTGATAATGATAACAAAAATTTTACCTTTTTTCTTTGGTGATTATTTATTGTGGTGAAACTGTTAATCTGGCCATGCTCTTAGGCATATGGAGGTAGGCAGGAGGGTATGATTTAAAGTTGAGTAATGCACTGGGAGATAGAAGGGGATGGAGGTTGTAGGGAGAGACATAATGAGGTTCAATCTCATAAAATGAGGTTCCTGACCTCATTATTTGGGTTGAGTCCTGATACCCTGAATCTCTACTTTTACAGAGCATGGACATCTCTTTGTTTCTTTAGGGAAGTCACTCATTTCCTATTAGCTGCATGACTTTGGAGGCCCCTTTACTACCTTTGAGCAGGGAATCACAATTGGAAGCTTACAGATACATATACTAGGAAGGCCCTTCTCCAGGGGAGAGGTTAAGTGTCTGAGGTTTCCTTCTCCTAAGAAAGAGCCCACAGGTTGGAGTCTCCCCCATGGTTTATCCACCCAAGTCCACCACCCAAGATTTGTTCAGTGAAGCTATTAAGGGAACCCAATGATTGTAGTCAGATTTTAGCTTCTCGTGAGATCTGATTTCAGCCATATAATGGGAATATCCCACCTTGATGCATTCAGCATCTTTACAGTTACAAACAGTACCTGGGGTGGAAAAGTAGACTAGGGAAACTCCTGTATCTTCAAATCAAGTATAAAATCAGTAGGCATAACACTTAGCAAAATTTAAAATAAAATTTTATTATCTCTTATACCTAAGTTAAAACCCAGATAATCAAAATATTTGACAGGTACAGAATATACTTAAAAAAGGGAGATACGATTGAGAAGATATAAGAGATAAATAGGCAAAGACATTCTTCCTTAATCTGGAAAGAAGCAGGCTGTTGAACATGAAAGGTGGCTATAAAGCATGAAGAGTAATGTGGATTTGAGGGCAGGGTTATCTCTCAGCACAATACAGTCATTCGTCTTATAAGGCACACAGCAGAGAGAAAACAGGATTTGCACAGGCTGAGGAAATAAATGGCAGATGTTAAACAGGAAGCAATATACCATGGAAATTAAGTAACTGTATTTGGTTATCAAATTCAATTTCAAATCTTGGCACAGCACCCACAAACTGTATGGCTTAGTTACTTGTTAATGAAAGCCTCATTTCACTCACTTGTAATGGGGGACAAAAATGGTACCTACTCCAAAAAGTTGTTGTGAAGATCAGATAAAACCTCTAAAGCATTTAGCATGGTCCCTAGAACATGGTAAGCACTCAAGGCATGTTCATTGGCATTATTGTGTATGGTTTAGATAAATTCCCAGATAATGCATAGTAAACCAACAGTGAGGTCTCTGACAAGCTTTGTTTTATGTAAATTACCGGTTTCATTTTCTTCATTTTGAAAGTTGCACATCAGCTAAACAAGACCTCCATAGTAAAGAAATATATTTTATTTATTTTTACTAGTCATGTTGGTCACCATAGAGTAAGTACATCACATGGTAAAGAAATTTAGAAAGTAAAAACAAAAATTAGTCACTATTAATTTGAGCACATTTCCTTCAAGGCATAGGTGCTTTTCAAGTTAGTTTCAATCATGTGTCCTTATTGTTTATTTTTTTAACATTATATGCATGTTTCATTTTATAGCAGTTTCTTTAAAGGTCACACAATATTCCTTTTATATAGATTATTCCACATAATATTCCATTAAATAAATGGACCATACTTGAGTTTACTGTTCCTTACTTTTATATGTTATATCCTAGGATTTTAATATGAGTTCTCTAAATAATTGTATAACCAATATATTTTATGAAAAACCTGCTTTCTGCACTTAGGAATATTTTGTTAGGATAAATTTCCAAAAGTGAGAACATAGCATTAGAGCGTGTAACTTTTAAAAAGTTTTTGCTACATATGCCAATTACACCATCACCTTTGATGGTCATGAATTTATATTTCAACATTGTGAATTTTTATTAATAAAACAGCTAATTTAATACACAAAAATGCTGCCTAATTATTGTTTTAATATATGATTTCTCAGGTTACTAGTCAGGTAGAATAATTTTTCCCTTGTTAAAAAAGCCAGTTTTATTTTTTCTCACTCTTCTTTATGGTTTTTTTTTTTTTTTTTTTTTTTTTTTTTTTTACTACATGTTGGGGCATTGGTGAATTTTATAATTTAAATTTTTGGTACAACAGTAATATCAATAATATTTTGGCCTATGGAAGGAAATCATGGTAGCCTCCAAACTTTCACCCCAAGCAGAGGCAGAATTCGGAGGCCACAGCAGAGAAAAGCATTGATACGCTTATAGGCAACTAGAATTAAGCTGGCATTAAGAAATCATTATGTCAAGCCATTAAGGATAAGGGAAAGTGGAGTGGTAAGAATCACCTGCTCCCCACAGCCTGAGGGTCCTTGTCACAGCTGATCTTGAACATAGCTAGCACCCGAGTTCTGATCTGTTTGGTCTTGGCACCGTAGATGATGGGATTGATCACAGGAGGCAGAAGTAGATAAACATCACCCATGAGAACATGCACAATGGGATCAAGGCTGTTTCCAAAACGGTGTACCACTGAGAGGCCAATGAGAGGAACGTAGAAGGCCAATACCACACCGATGTGTGACACACAGGTTCCAAAAGCCTTGGCCCGCTCTGACTTGGAAGGAAGTTGTAGAACTGTTCGTATAATTAGAAAATAGGACAAGGAGATGAAGAGGACATCCACGCCCATAACCAGCAGAATGGCAGTAAGACCATAGATCACATTGGGCAACGTGTCTGCATAGGCCAACTTCATCATATCCTGGTGCACACAATAGGAGTGTGAGAGCACATTGGAGTGGCAGAAGGCCAGACGTTTGATGAGCAGAGGCAGTGGGATAAAGAAGAGGGATCCACGGACCACAGCCACCATGCCAATCTGGGCTGTTACTGTATTGTTGAGCACTGCTGCATGGCGCAGTGGGTGGCAGATGGCTATATAACGGTCAAAGGCCATGGCCAGAAGGATAGTAGACTCAATAGCTGAAAGAGCATGAATAAAAAACATCTGGGTAATGCAGGCATCAAAGGTTATCTCTCGGGAATCAAACCAGAAGAGGGCGAGGATCTTGGGCATGGTGGATGTGGACAAGGCCAGGTCAATGGCTGCCAGCATGCAGAGAAAGAGGTACATGGGTGCGTGTAGGCTGCGCTCTGTCCTTACGATGAAGACCACGATGCAGTTTCCAAACACTGCCACAGCATACATTGAAAGCAGGGGGAAGCCGATCCAAAAATGGGCTTCTTCTAATCCTGGGATACCAATAAGCACAAAGGTGGTATGTGTGAAGTTGCAGGAACTCATAGCTGGCATCGAGAAGGGGGCACTGGAGAGGTTGAGGTCACCCTGGCAGCTTGCTAGCCTGCTAGGACATGGAGCACAATCAGAGGCCAACCCTGGAAACCTGGGAACTGAATGCATCTTAGCTCTCCCTCTCCTACTCTCGCCTGTCAGTCTTCCAAGCCCTTTAGGCTCTTTCATAAGCTCTGAAGCCCTTTCCAAAGGAAAAATGATAGCTCAAATTCATTTATCAGTTGCTCCTCTCAAGGTCCATTCACATTAAAATTATTTTTAGATTTATTTATTTACTTATTTATTTGAGAGTGAGAGAGAGAGAGAGAGAACACAAGCAGAGGGAGAAGGATAAGCAGAATCGGTGCTGAGATTGGTGCCCGACATGGGATTTGATTCCAGGACCCCAAGATCATTACTTGAGCTGAAACCAGGGAATGCCCAACTGACTGAGCCACTCAAGCACCTCCCATTTACATTTTAAAAATGGAACCTGGGGAGAACAATGCTTAACCCAAAATGTATCCTTTCCAAATTCCTTCAGATTCCTTCTCCTGGCCCACAACTTCATTACCTGGATATTAGGTGGTTCTTTTCTCAGATAGGTGTTAACAGATACGCTATTGAGAACCCTTTCCAGATATGGTTTCTTTTCTTTCCTTCAATTATTCATTCATTTTATAAGCATCTAGTTATATTACCTACTATGTACAAGGCTATTTGCTAGATGCTCATGATACAGAGATGAAAGATACATCTTTTGCTTTCAGATGCCTGGCCTATGGTGGAAAATAGACAAGTAACCCAATTATTAGAGTTTTGGGATAAGCGTTAGCCTAATGTGTGCATTTAATGCATGGGAGGGGGAGAGGCATGATCAGAGGAACCTTCCTGCCAAAGATAATCCCTTTGTTCAGCCTTCAAACATGAGTAGGAATTAGACAGAGAGGGGAATAATGGGTATAACCAAGCCAGTGAGGATAGGGAATTTTTTTTCCTTCAAATTTTCAGGATTCTGGATCCCCAGGCCTAAGGTCCGCAAGCGGAAAAAGACACAAAAATGGCAATTTTTAAAAGATGAGAAAAAAACCTAAGAAGAAAAAGGCCACACGTCTTTTAAGTAAAAAAAGGAAACTCCTTTGGGGTCATCAAATGAAAGGGAGTGTCTCCCTCCAGTGACTTATCTGGAGATGAAGGT
>NW_024424008.1:78135-185015 GCF_017311325.1 Ursus maritimus
CCATGTTCACTTGTGGGTCACTCCCATAGGCTTCCCACTGTTTCCTTCTGGTGTGTGTGTTGTGGGGGGGTGGTCACGAAGGTGGCACTGCCACTGCCTCTGCCATCACTCCCACACTTATACATACAGGGCTCTTGACAGTCTATCCACACTCTTCCAAATAACTCAAACTCCCTAGGTAACAACAGTGGTTAGAGCTTTTCCTCATTAGCCACTCTGCTAGACACGACAGGCAACATGGGTGTATAGTCATGTCCCTGGGTTCTAGGAGTTCACATCCTCTTTAAAAACCCTATGGAACATAAGAAATAGCAGGAAGATCGGTAGGAGATGGAAGGGAAGAAAGAAGGGGTAGACAGAAGGGGGAATGAACCATGAGAGACTATGGACTCTGGGAAACAAACTGAGGGCTTCGGGGGTGGGGGGAGGATGGGGGATTGGGATAGGCCAGTGATGGGTTTTAAGGAGGGCATATATTGCATGGAGCACTGGGTGTTATATGCAAATAATGAATCATGAAACACTACCGCAAAAACTAAGGATGTATTGTATGGTGACTAGCATAACATAATAAAAAATTATTATAAAAAATAAAAATAAAAAAAACTATTGACTTTTTAAAGCAAAAATAAAATAAAATAAAATAAAAACCAAGATGGGTACACAGAACCAGTAAGAATAAGGACATTCACTTCAGTTTTTCATTCTCAGCATTTCTTTCAGTTGGTGAAATAGACCTTGAGGTAGGGAAGCCACTCTCTTGCACCTGTGTTACAGATAAGGAGTGGATGAGATGAAGTCTCTTTGCCTTGGTCACAGAGTTATTAGTGATAATGTTGGTTGGAGAACAAGGTATTCTGATTCTTTATTCATTCATATTTAATAAATATTTATCAGGAGCCTGCAATGTAACAAGATATGTAAATTTTTAAAACATAACCTTATAGATTATACATCCTGATGAGAGGAACACACAGTCCATGGTTAATATGAGAAACTAAATAGTTTCTTCTTATGACTACCTAAGGAGAAAAAATAAAGGGAAGAAGAGAACAGGTAAATATTGGGATGGGCAGTTGAAATTTTAAATGAAGTTGGCAGGGAATGCCTCACATAATGGAGACATTTGAGGAGAACCCTGGAGGGAGTAAGAAATATATCCATGAGATCTCTGAGGAAGACCATCCAAAGGAGAAAAAACAAACTGTAAAGCTTCTGAGAAGGGAGTGTATCTGGTTTTTTTTTTTATAATAATATTTTTTTATTATGTTAGTCACCATACAGTACATTCCTGGTTTTTGATGTAAAGTTCGATGATTCATTAGTTGCGTATAACACCCAGTGCACCATGCAATACGTGCCCTCCTTACTACCCATCACCAGCCTATCCCATTCCCCCACCCCCTCCCCTCTGAAGTCCTCAGTTTGTTTCTCAGAGTCCAAGTGGGATTCATCCCTGGGATGCAAGGGTGGTTCAACATTCTCAAATCTATCAGTGTAATAGATTTTATCAACAAGAAAAAAGCCAAAAATCATATGATCCTCTCAATAGATGCAGAAAAAGCATTTGACAAAATACAGCATCCTTTCCTGATTAAAACCCTTCGGAGTGTAGGGATAGAGGGTACATTCCTCAATCTCATAAAAACCATCTATGAAGAGCCTACAGCAAATATCATTCTCAATGGGGAAAAGTTGGAAGCCTTTCCCTTAAGATCAGGAACACGACAAGGATGCCCACTCTCGCCACTATTATTCAATATAGTACTAGAAGTCCTTGCAACAGCAATCAGACAACAAAAAGGGATAAAAGGTACCCAGACTGGCAAAGAAGAAGTCAAAGTGTCTCTCTTCGCAGATGACATGATACTCTATATGGAAAATCCAAAAGAATCCACTCCCAAACTACTAGAAGTTATAGAGAAATTCAGGAACATGGCGGGATACAAAATCAATGCTCAGAAATCAGTTGCATTTCTATACACGAACAATGAGACTGAAGAAAGAGAAATTAGAGAATCCATCCCATTTACAATAACACCAAAAATCATACGTTATCTTGGAATTAACTTAACCAGAGACGTAAAGGTCTATATTCTAGAAACTACAAATCACTCTTGAAAGTCATTGAAGAAGACACAAAAAGATGGAAAAATATTCCATGCTCATGGATCGGAAGAATTAACATAGTTAAAATGTCCATGCTACCCAGAGCAATCTTCACTTTCAATGCCATCCCGATCAAAATACCAATGACATTTTTCAAAGAACTGGAACAAACATCCCTATCTGGGGGTTTAGAATAGCAAGAAGGCCAGTGTGCCTGAGCAGAGAGAACAAAGGGAAGAATAATAGGTAGATAATAGGGAATTGGATCATATAGGGCTTCATAGGACTTTTCACAGGACAGTTAAAGGACAGACTTGGAGTCTGAATTCAGGTAGCTACAACAGCAGCCATGTGTCTACTATTGCCCTGGCTTTCAGGAAAGTCTCCAATTCATTGTGAGCTTGTCTACCTTGGGCAGAGGTGACATTTGCTCTATAAATCACCCATTCCCAAATTTTCCAAATTGTCCACCCCCCAGTGAGAAAAGCTTGTAAGTTTTCAGGATTGTTGGATACGGGGGCCATCCATAGGTTGGTGTGTGTGTAGGGGGTGGTGAGGTAGGAGAGAAACATCTGTAGAAGTAGTATGAACGTCTTGGCTGTCTGGTGCTTTAGACTGAAGTTCCTTCTCATTCTGAATTGTAGGACTCTGTGTACCCTATCATTCTTCTCTAAGTTTCTTTCTTTCCCCCCACAAAGAAACAAATATCCAGCCTGTAAATCTACACCATCTGAACTTTTTCACTTCTTTCCAACAGTGAATGAGTGAGTTATAGTTGCTGGTCTTGGGAAGTGGGCACAGAGTCTGTGGTGAGGAAACAGTTACAAGACAGTCTGAAAAGGGATGTCCTGAGAAAGAAGCACAAGGTACTGCAGAAGCACCTGGAAAGGACACCAGACAGGTTTGAGAAACCAGGAAATGTATCTGAGAGAAAGTCACTTCTATTCTAAGTCAGGAGAAGGGAAATAGTGAAAAAGCTGTAGAGGGAGGTCACAGCTTGTGCAAAGGGCTTGTGGGTGATCCAGAGCAATCTCAGCTAAGAAATGCAAGTGGTTTGTTGTGCCTGGAGCACTGAACGTAGGGCAAGCAATCAGGCTTGAGAGGTAAACAGAGCCAGCACATTCAGGGTTACTATCATTTTATTATGTGGCAGACCAAGGTTTGGGGTCTGGAAGACAGCATGAATGAAACAAAATTCTTTTTCTCAAAGACCTTACCTGGTAATGGGGAAATTAGAGAAGAAATAAATAGGTATGTAATATTTTGGTGGGGGAAGGGAGTGCCAGGTATTAAAAATAAAATATGTAAGGAAGAGTGTGAATGCAGACAGGAATTGAGGGAGAGGTGGTGGTGTTATTTTTAATGTCAGGGGCCCTGTAGGAAGGTAACACTTAGGCAGAGACCTGCATGAGGTGAGGCAGTAAGCCACGAGGGTGTCTGGGGGAAGAACATTCCAAGTAGGGAGAACAGAAAGTGTGAAGTTTGATGTTGAAGCATGGTATGGTGAGTTTAAGGAAATATTTGGAGGTGGTGCAGGTGTAGTAGGATGAATAAAGGGGAGATTAGTAGGAGATGAAGTATAGGGGAGTTAAATCATATAGATACTAATGAGATATTATAATGACTACAATGAAAGTAGGAAGATCTACCAGGAAACTATTATATTTCAGGTCCAAGATAATGATGGCTTGGCCCATGGTGGTAGCAGTAGAGGTGGTAGAAAGTAGCTAGATTCCAGATACCAGTATCTGGAATATCTGAAAGAAAGAGTCATCAGCATTTGTTAATAGGTTGGGTGTGGAGTGGGAGAAACAGACAGGTGTCAGTAATAACTCCAAGAATTCTATCTCAGCAACATGAAAAATAGAGTTTCTGAGTTAGGGAAGACATGGTTGATGTGAATATTAGGATATGTTTTTGGACATGGTGAGCCTGAGATGACTATTAAACATTCGAGTAGGAGTAATTATACATGGGATATGAATCTGGACTATAAATATCAGTTTGGGATTTGCCAGCATGTAGAAGAGATAATCAAAATGGGAATATAATGAAGAAAAAACAGGTCTGAGAACAAAATCCTAGAACACTCCAACATAAAAAGATTAGGGAAATGAAGACCAATAATAATGGAGACTGAAAATGTTATTGTCAAACATACTGAGAATTTTGACACCATCCTCGTTATTAAATAGTACTGTTGTCACTTAATAAACTCCCTGTAGCTATGACTGACTAATCCTTCCTTGCTGGATCTGATACCACCTATAGGGCCAATCCTTACTGAGTGATACCAATGTGTCATTGAAACATGTGCCTTAAATATTTGAGAATTAATGGACATCCCCAGGTTGGAAATAATAATTAACTTCCTGAATTAAGCCATTATGTGAAGCATATGCCACAAATTAAACATTTCCAGGTAAATGACACAAAGTGAAATTCATTTGCAATTCTTAGTCATTTTTGAGTTTCTGCTGGAGCAGAAAGTTGATGGAAGGCAGAGAGAAATTCTGGAATATGTTTATTTGGGAAGGAACCTCAGGTAGAAATACATTTGTATTTCTCAGGTTTGAAAATTCTGTTTTGGGGGCACCTGGGTGGCTCAGTCATTAGGCGTCTACCTTTGGCTCAGGGCGTGATCCCGGCATTCTGGGATCGAGCCCCGCATCAGGCTCCTCTGCTGGGAGCCTGCTTCTTCGTCTCCCACTCCCCCTGCTTGTGTTCCCGCTCTCATTGGTTGTCTCTCTCTCTTTCAAATAAATAAATAAAATCTTAAAAAAAAAAAAGAAAAAGAAAATTATGTTTTGGGCTTTTTCTCCATAATTTGGTTAGAAAATTTCTAGAGGATAGAATCGTGGGGTTTTTTTGTTTGTTTGTTTGTTTTGCTTCTTTATGTCCCCTATACAAATTACATGGACTTATATATATGTATATATACAAATTATATACATGTATACTTATAGTTTATATTATAGGTAGCAGTATAGCTGAAGTTAAGAGTGTTGGGGGACCCTGGAGTCAGTTTTGCATGCATGCGAAATATGGTTCTGTTGTGTATGAGCTGTTTAAGCAAGTAACTTAACATTTTTGTGCCTAACTTTTCTCATTAATCAAAGAAGTAACTAACTTATAACGTTGTTTTAGATATGGGCTAATAAATGTAAGAAACACTAAGAACCATGTAGTCAAAGGAAATAGTAAATGTTAGTAAAAATTGTTATTGCAGTTAGAAAAATACTACCTATTTCTCATAAAGGAGTGGCTTTCTCATAATGTGTCGTTCCAACTGATCTAAAGTGGACAAAGTCAGAAGATACAGTTTGTCGGCAGGATAAACAAGTTGAGAAGAAACAGTGATGCATGGGAGAAATGCTAGACTTAGGGCTTGACACTGTTCATTCCTTCTATTCTTACATCTCTGTCTCCTCATCTGTAAAATAAAGGGTCAAGCTAGCTGATGTTCTAAATATATTCCAGCTTTAATTTTAAATTTTTGTTTCATGATCACCAGTTTTGTTTTTAAGTTGACAATGTAGGCCATCTCTAGAATTCTGTGATTCTATGTATCTTTGGCATGGAGAATTTTTATTACAGCTCTGCGTATCTGTCTGGTCTTCACACTATAGATGATGGGGTTCATTACAGGAGGGATCAGGAGGTAAGTGTTAGCAATCATTGTATGAACATAGGCTGGGGCTCGTTTCCCAAATCTGTGAACAAAGGACAGACTGATCAATGGAAAGTAGAAAATAGCAACAGCCCCAATATGTGAGACGCATGTGCTGAAGGCTTTCTTCCTCTCTTCTGGGGATGCGATGCTGAGGACAGTCTGAATAATCAAAATGTAAGAAAGGAGGATGAGGATTGAGTCCACACCAACAGTAGAGATCATGGCAGTCAACCCAACTGCATTGTTGATCCTGGTGTCTGTGCACGAGAGCTTCATCACATCAGGGTGGAAGCAGTAGGAGTGGTGGAGCACGTGGCTGCGGCAGAAGGATAGTCTTTTAAGAAGTGCTACCATTGGTGTCAGCATTAGTGTCCCCCTGATGACAATTGCCACTCCAATCTGAGCTATTCTGGAATCAGTTAAAATGGTGGCATACCTGAGTGGACTAGAGATGGCCACAAAACGATCAAAGGCCATGGCCAACAGCACTGAGGATTCCATGACAGTGAAGAGTTTAATAAAGAACATCTGTGACAAGCAGGCATTAAAGCTGATCTCCCTGGCATCGAACCAGAATATGCCCAACATGGTGACCAGGGTGGATATGGACAGGCTGAGATCAGTGGTGGACAGCATGGAGAGGAAATAATACATGGGTTCGTGGAGGCTGGGCTGGGTGACAATGGCAAAGAGGATCAGGCTGTTTCCTGAGAGGGCGGTTATGTAGAGAAGGCAGAAGGGAATGGAGATCCAGGTGTGGAAGGCTTCCAGCCCGGGAAGTCCAGTTAGCAGGAAAATGATGGAAGTAGGTGTGGTGTTCTGGAAGTTTGACATGCTGGATTAAAAATACAGAGTTCCAAGATGAAACTCTGGAACAACAACAAAACTATGTTTTTTGTATTAATTCAATTACAAATAATTTTATTCAACCAAAAACTAACCAAAGACGAATATTTATACACTATATAAAAATGAATTGCTCATTGAAATGGATAAAGGAACCATGAGATTTCAACTGCTGTAGTAGGTACCATTCTTTCTTATATGTACCTCAGCCCATCATTTTTCTTTCCTGGGACCATTTGCTGGTAGCTATGTTCATACTAGATGTGACCTTTCCTTCTACTTCTCTAACCAGAGATGACTCGATGAAGGGAAGACACTTTACTCAAGACTTGTCAGTTATATTTCATCCTTTCTGGATTTTCAGGTTCTGATAAAGAGGTAGCAGGTTAGTTTTTCCATATAGTTAGCATCAGACAGAAGTAGACTGGGACTGTGGAGCAGCAATATTACATCAGCCTCAAGTGTAGAAAGCAGAGAAGCTTGTAGGCAATTTGGGCAGCCAGAAAATATTGAGAAAAAGATACTTATGATACAGAGTAACACATATGAAATCCTAATAGATGGCTTAGGCACCAGTGAAGTCATGTGCAGATGTCTACGGTATTTAACCTGGAAGTGACACCTGCAGCATAGCATCTAGAGTCTCATTTGGGAAGTGGAGTTAGAATGCATACCTACTGCCTTAGGGATAGAGGTCTCTGCCCCCCATATGATATAGCATGCTGCCTTATTCAGATAGAGTTCTCTCTTCATCTGCCTGAAGACTACTTGTTCTCCATTTTGTTAAGACATACTTCTCAGGAGATATTTAATAAAATTTTGCTCTTTTGCCTTGGAGGGAAAGATACACCTTTACTGTGAACATTGCATTTTGTTTTTCATTGAGTACAGAGCTGCAGGCTATTCAGATGGCTATGTATGACTTGGAAGAGGGGGTTTTGGGGAAGCAGACATTAGGGCTGTGACTGGAGAGGGTTCAGTCAGTAAGGTAACTGTTCCTCAGGGGAACCTAAGTGTTTTCCAGACCACTCAAGTTCACCCAGATAAAGTGCCTCAAGGATTCCCTAAAGAAATCTTAGTTTAAAAAATTGGGAAATTTTTAATTGAAATCAATGAAAAATTAGAGGAAAAAGAAGTGCTAAGTTACCTGAGTTGACCCAATAAGTAAACTATAACTTTAGACTCTATAGTTTAGAGTCATGAGAATGTCCTCAGGGAACCAATGAAATTACTGTTAGAAATGTATGCTTTACCCCAAAGATACAGACATAGTGAAGAGAAGGGCCATATGCACCCCAATGTTCATAGCAGCATTGTCCACAATAGCAAAATTGTGGAAGGAGCCGAGATGCCCTTCAACAGATGACTGGATTAAGAAGATGTAGTCCATATACACAATGGAATATTACTCAGCCATCAAAAAGAACGATTTCACAACATTTGCAGCAACATGGATGGGACTGGAGGAGATAATGCTAAGCGAAATAAGTCAAGCAGAGAAAGACAATTATCATATGGTTTCACTCATTTATGGAACATAAGAAATAGGAAGATCAGTAGGAGAAGAAAGGGAAGAATGGGGGGGTAAACAGAAGGGGAAATGAACCATGAGAGACTATGGACTCTGGGAAACAAACTGAGGGCTTCAGAGGGGAGGGGGTGGGGGATTGGGATAGGCCAGTGATGGGTATTAAGGAGGGCATGTATTGCATGGTGCACTGGGTGTTATACGCAAATAATGAATCATGGAACATTACATCAAAAACTGGGGATGTACTGTATGGTGACTAACATAACATAAAAAAAAAAAGAAAAAGAAATGTATGCTCAAACCTCCTAATGGGAATAAGAGTTGACAGAAAGGAAACATTCATTAAGAAAGGGAACGTTTTCTTTCTGGCACTGCTTCTGGCGACTGTTTACTGAGTGTCATGAGTACAACTGACATTATGCTGAAACTAATTGGATACAGACTTGCTCAACTGGCATGGATTTTGGTTAATTGTGAAAGTTAGAAAGTTAACAAATTTAAGAAATTTGATGTTTAACAAGTTCTGTTAGCACTTTTTGTAAATGTATCAATTTCTGAAAACATTTTTAGTAACTATAGTTTTATTAAAAAAATATGTATTTATCAGAAGAGCAAAATAAAACTCTACTTATTAAATGAATAGTACTTATGATAATTTAAAAAAATGGGTTCACCTCTCATGTTCCACAAGTCTTTGACCTGTGTATTTACTATAAATTTCCAGAACCTGGGTCTCAGCTTTTTTTTTTAAATAATGTTTTTTTATTATATTATGTTAGTCACCATACAGTACATCCCTGGTTTCTGATGTAAAGTTCGATGATTCATTAGTTGCGTGTAACACCCAGTGCACCATGCAATACGTGCCCTCCTTACTACCCATCACCAGCCTATCCCATTCCCCCAGCCCCTCCCCCTGAAGCCCTCAGTTTGTTTCTCAGAGTCCATAGTCTCTCATGCTTCATCCCCCATTCTGATTACCCCCCCTTCTTCATCCCTTTCTTCCTCCACCGATCCTCCTAGTTCTTATGTTCCATAGATGAGAGAAATCATATGATAATTGTCTTTCTCTGCTTGACTTATTTCACTTAGCATTATCTCCTCCAGTGCGGTCCATGTTGCAGCAAATGTTGAGAACTCGTTCTTTCTGATAGCTGAGTAATATTCCATTGTATATATGGACCACAACTTCTTAATCCAGTCATCTGTTGAAGGGCATCTCGGTTCCTTCCACGATTTAGCTATTGTGGACAATGCTGCTATGAACATTGGGGTGCATATGGCCCTTCTCTTCACTACATCTGTATCTTTGGGGTAAATACCCAGTAGCCTCAGCTTTTGAGGTTAACAACTTCCTGGGGGCCATGGAAGCTAGAATACTTATGAAAAAGGGAACAGTTCAATTGTGTGTAAAAGGCGTGGGGTATCTGGAGTCCCTTAGGAAAATCAGTGCTTGAAAGATTGCTATGCTTTGTGTAAATAGAAATGACTAAGCTAACATAATAAAAAATTATTATAAAAATAAATAAATACAACTTTCATCATTAAAAAAAATGAAAGAAAAGGAACAAAGTATTCCAAGGCTTCTAAAATGGCATAGGTGAAAGTGTTGAGCCAGAATGAATGCTTAGAGTTTAAAATCAAGTGAGGGAGAAAGAACAGCACTGTTTATAAATAACTTCAACATCTAGTGTACAGTGGTGAATGACAGAAATGGGTTATGGGTGTACAGAGTGCCTCTATATTTGTCACTTTTGTCTGGCTATCGTGAAGACGTTCACCATCCTTATCACTATGACATGCAAGGATTGAGTTGTAACTTTCGTAGTGAGTGATAGGAAATTTTATGAGAGGTCAGTTTTTTAAAAAATTGCTATTGGAACAATTTCTCTTTCATCCTAACTTCTTCCTGGCTCCCTTTACATCATTTTATTAATTCAAACAATTTATTCATTACACATTTTCATTCTTGCCAGCTTTTTCCCTACCCTTTCTTGAGGAGGGATCAGAAGAAAAACAATATGTAGGCTGAACTGATCTGAGCTGAGTCTGGCAGAAGAGAACTCCCTCAAACTCCTTTCTTTCCATTGCTCTACAATTGTGTCTCCCTGTACCCTCTCCTCATCCGTGCTGGGTGCAGACATGGAAGATTCCTTATTCCTTTTCGTAGCCAATAACTCCATCTAAGCTCTTGATCACCCATGATCAATGCTTAGATCATTTCAGTATCAAACTGGGAGCTCACTGGGTATTGTGTCAGCACTAGGGATATGACGCAAATAAAATAACAGTGGTTGGTGCCTGAGAAAACCAGAGAGGTTGTCAACATCTCATCTTTTTAAGGCTGAAAACTTTATCTTTAATAAGAGCCCAGTAACTCCTATGAAAATGAAAAATTACCAGTTTGGAACACCTACTACATGCCAGGCACACCGCATATGAGGATTCAGTGACAGAAATACTGCTAGCTGTAGAGTGCATCGGATAAGGTATTTCTAAGTGATAAGACAGGATGGTGTGGGTGACAGATTCTGTGTGTGTGTATACATGAATGTGTCTGTGTGTGTCAAGAAGGATTGGTTCCAAGAACTCTTAACTGAGTACATGAATTAGAACTGTGTACTGTTTTGATGGGTGAATGTGAGTTTACAAGGATGAAAAACAGGAAAAGGGCATTCTTGACATAGATGAAACATGAGCAGAAACCGAATGAAATAAAACAGGGTATGTTGGACAACTACAAGAAGATTAAAATTCTGGAGCCTTAAATGTGATGCTGGGTGATGTGGGAGCTGAGCGGGAGAAATCAGCAGGGTTAGGACATGAACATCTTGCATTCCATGGAAAGGAGAGGGGACTTCAATTTTAGTTGCAGAGCATCACGAGCTAGGCATTTCCAAATATTTTATGAATAACTAAACAAATCATTCTTCATTTTTTCTCCCTCAACAAAGTTCCTTTCCTTCTTTAGTATCTTAGATAGTACCAGTGGCTCCCTATGTTAGATAGCTTCAATTCTCGAATTATACCCCAAACCATTAATGAAAGCTTCCTACACACTTATATAGATGTTTTCAACATGACATTCAATTCAACTAAGATATATTGACCATTTTTCTTAACTGGTTCCTGTGCTTTGCTAGTAAGTGAAATAAGAGACAAACCCTGTTTCTCCCTCAATTTCCTACCTTATCTTTTATAATAACAAAAAATATTATTTGAAGGACAGTCTGCCTGTGTTTATTATTATTATTATTATTATTCACCTTCAGTAGTAATCTGGGTTCTTTCTCTAATGACTGTCAGGAAATTCTCCAACTCATGTCACCAATGACTTTCTAAATACCAAGTCCAAAAGTTTATCTTCAGGTTTGCTTTCCTCTCTCTCTTCTCAATTTTTCAGTTTTAAGCACCTTTTCTTTGTCTTTTCTTTAGGCACTTTCTCCTTCATTAGCTTCAGCGATAGTTATTCTGTGTTGTTTTTTTTTTAATTGCTTTATTGAACAGTGTTTTTGTTCTGTCTTTTCAGTTGTTGTGTTCTTTAGGAGTCTTTTTCTTTCAAGACGCCCCTGTTTTTTTCTTGCTCTCTGGTATACTCTCCTTGAGATTTCTTAGTTTTTCCCACGGCTTTAAATAGCACTTATATTCAGATGACACGCAAATCTGAAATCTAATTATAGATTTCTCCTGAGTTCTATATTTCAAAAGTTAACAAGATCTTTGAAGCCATGGCAAAATGTCTGGGCTGAAACTTGAAGGCAGTCGTGAATCCTGGAACTAAAGGGAGGTGATCGAACAGGCGATTTGGACAGCTAATGGGCAGCAGTTTGGAGAACAGGTCAAAGCTCTCTGTAAGTGACAGTGAACAAAAGTGACTAAACTACTTTATCTACCCTTGTGTTGTAATCCCTCAAGATATCCCACCTATAATCCCTCAGCTACCTCAACCTCAATATGAGCCAAACCGAACTCATTCCTTCCCCCATTCCAAATCTGGCTCTCTCTCCTCACATACACACACATACACACACTCTTCTCCCCCTCTCTCATCCCCTGCCTGCAAATGTTCATGAAATATTTATTGATTTTACTTCTAAAATGTCAAAAACTGGAGAATCCAGAGGTTTGTATTTGAGGGCCAAGTAATAGCAATGTGGTTCACAGTGGGTGCTTGAAGCTGTACTTCATTGTGCTTTTCTTAATTGAACAGACTTACCTGTTCATATCAAAGAATAAAGGGGAACTAATGGATTTATCAGGGGGAGGTACCAAAATTCCCTCAAGCTACTCTGTGCTGCCATCACCCTGGAATCTGTCAGTCCATCCTCTCCAATTCATGTACAACTTTCCTTTTCTTCTTCTTTTTTTTTTTTTTTTGAAGATTTTATTTATTTATGTGACAGAGAGACAGCCAGCAAGAGAGGGAACACAGCAGGGGAGAGGGAGAGGAAGAGCAGGCTCCTAGCCAAGGAGCCCGATGTGGGACTCGATCCCGGAACGCCGGAATCATGCCCTGAGCCGAAGGCAGACGCTCAATGACTGCGCCACCCAGGCGCCCCACAACTTTCCTTTTCTCTTGTAAGATATAAGCTATAGTCTCCTAATTAATTTTCCTGTCCTCCCAGGTCACAATGATGCTCTCCTTTCTTTTTTTCTTTTTTTTGTTTAATAACTAAAACATTTTTTAAATTTTTTAAATAATTTTTATTTTGTTATATTAGTCACCATACAGTACATCCCCAATTTTTGATGCAATGTTCCATGATTCATTATTTGCGTATAACACCCAGTGCACCATGCAATACGTGCCCTCCTTAAGACCCATCACCGGCCTATCCCAGTCCCCCACCCCCCTCCCCTCTAAAGCCCTCAGTTTGTTTCCCAGAGTCCACAATCTCTCATGGTTTATTCACCCTTCTGTTTACCCCCTTCATTCTTCCCTTCCTTCTCCTACCGATCTTCCTGCTATTTCTTATGTTCCATAAATGAGTGAAACCATATGATAATTGTCTTTCTCTGCTTGACTTATTTCACTTAGCATTATCTCCTCCAGTCCCGTCCATGCTGCTGCAAATGTTGGGTAATCGTTCTCTCTGATGGCTGAGTAATATTCCATTGTATATATGGACCACATCTTCTTAATCCAGTCATCTGTTGAAGGGCATCTCGGCTCCTTCCATACTCCTTTCATTGTGCTGTTATGAGCTATGGCTTCTAGGTCTTTAGCTCCTGAGCAGACCATATAGCATTATGAGTATTGTCCAAACCACTGCTAATGGCATCGCTATAGTGTGTGACTGATCTGGGTTCAGGTCCTTGCTTAGACACTAACTAGTTTTGAGACTCTTCACAGCAATAATAAAAAATATTACTCATAACGACAACTACCATTTATTGGAATTTGTTCTGTGAACGTTACAGAGCTAAGCATTAGAGAAACATTCTTTTAATTCTTATTACAACATCATTTGGCAAGCGTTGCTAAATTCACTTTGAGTCCCCTTTTCTGGTGACTGAGTATGAGAGGCGTTGTGAAACATACTCAGAATCACACAGCTAGTGATGTCAGACTTGAGATTTTAAAGCCAGTTTTTAAAAAATTCCCACACTCATGCTCCCCAAACTATGGTTTCATGTATAAGTAGTGTAACCTTCCTCTGATCCTGTTTCCTCATCTATAACGTAGAGTGTGTACTGTACCTAACACAGTGCCTGGCATGCAGGAAGTGTTCAAAATTGGTATTTTTAAAAGTTTTTAGTAAGAATAATCGGGCTTAGAAGTGAATTCTTCAGCTCCTGACAACCTCTTTGGTTTTCTCAAGCACCAAACCACTAACTATGATAACTTATATAGCACCCTGATTAAGCCATTTGCTTAAAAAAACCACAGACTATGCAAACCACATGGGGCAGACAAAATGCCCTTTCCCTGCAGGTTTCCAGAGAATAAATAGTTCTATAAATTCTGCTGTCCACCTCAGCCCACCATCTCACTATCTAACCTAATTCTGTACATTGTGAGGAAATTCTTCCCGTGGATAAGAAAGTTTGGCTCACCTAGAGTCAAGTCTTTTCATTGAACAAAACAGTTTTACTTACAGAGTTTGTGCAGTAGTTCTGCTTATCCCTCTCAGGCTGACTCAGAAGGCTGAGGAACCTTCAGATTCCAGGGGAGGACCGAGCTTATGAGGAGACTTGTTCCAGCCTGAACGGAGACAGGCACAGAGCTGAGAGGCCCATTCCTGGTGGTGGTGTCACTCACTGTGTCTCCAGGGGTATGGTGGTTCCCAGAAGACTTCTTTTGCCTTATACAGTCTTTGTCTGTCTATTCTATTACGCAATTACTTTTTGTGGTCATGTGCTTTATAGGCTGATGTAATTTTTTTTTTGTCCTTGTGCACTTTTATTGAAGTGTTTTTTATAAAAACAATTTTAAGACATAATTCACATATCATAAAATTCACATTTATAATGTACAATTCAATAGTTTCTAGTAAATTTACAGAGTTCTACGAGCATCATCATGGTCTACTTTTAGAAAACTTTTATTACTGCAAAAAGAAATCCCATGCCCATGAGCAGTCACTCTGAAGAGAATTTTCAAAAATGAAATATTATACTAAATTGCTTAAAGGAATCTCCTCTGGTGAGTGTAAAACACATTCTACTAGGTAACTTGTTAGCATCTATTACTATTCATGGCAGTCCTGTTTCATTAGCCTACCTGTGCTTCTTAGCAGCCTGTCTCTTATAACTAGGAAAAAACAAAATTTATTCATCTATACATACATCCAGTAAATATTGCATAAGATTATCCTATATTCCAAACATCATGCTAAGTGCCGGAGATTAAAAAAAGGGGGAGGGAATACAACACAGTTCTTACTGTCCATGGTCTCTTAGTTTAGTTTAGAAACACACAGTTAACTGATAATTACCAATACTGATAATCAATGATAATGTTCTCTTAGAGGCATGAGCCAAGTACTTGGAGAATATTATAGGTAAAAATCTCAGTCTACAATTAGGTGTGCAGAAAATACATTTTTATTTACTTTTTTCATAATTTAACCTATTTTCTGTTTGAGCCCCAGCCCACTAACTGGAAGGAAGCTAACAACAATAATTTGGGATTCTCCCCACTTATGTTTAAATTTTGAGGCTCCTACATTGTACTTTTGAGTACTTTGAGTATGTGGGTGATGGATCTGGCCAGTGATGCAATCTGAAAAAAAGGTGAAAATTGCTCCCTCTAGTCTTTAGTAAATAGAGTTCCCACAGATTGCTAGATACTGCCCATCTTCTCTACTTACGGTCCCTTTAGATTCTCAGATGTTCCCACCATTTCTGGACCACTCTAGAGCATATGAGTCTTGAAGTCTACACTTGATTTCTGTCTCTTACACTCTGCAAATAAGCCTGCCGATCCCAATATCTTTGAAACTATAACTAGAATGTAATCATTCTTCATCACCTCCAAAAATGCCTCCTTTTTCCAAGCCAACATTATCTCTCACTTGGAAAATTTCAGTAGTTTCCTAACTATTCTCCCTGCTTCCATCCTTATCTCTCCGTACCACCCAGTCTGTTTCACCACAGAAAATATCTTGGCCTGAAATACTTTATTCTTTATGATGTAACAACAACACTTTGTCATGCATTTTGTGCCCAAGAGACTATGAAGTGTTTTTGGTAAGGAAAATAGTGCCCCCTATAGATGTGCACGTCCTAATGCCTGGAACCGGTGAATATGTTACCTTTACACGGCAGAAGGGATTTTGCAGATGTGATTGACCTTGAAGACCTTGAGATAAGATTATCTTGAATCATCCGGGTGGGTTCATTCTAATCACACGAGTCCTTAAAAGTGGAGAACCAGAGAAGTGGCAGCCTGGGAAGGACTTGATCCACCACTGCTACCTTTGAAGATGGCAGAGGGAGGGAGATCATGAGCCAAGGAATGTGGGCAGTCTCTAGAAGGAGAAAAGGCAATGGTATTTTTCTCCCTTATGCCCTCTAGAAAATAATGCAGCCCTGTTGCTGCCTTGATTTTAGCTCGGTGAGATTCATACCAGTCTTCTGACCTACACAACAGTAAGTAATACATTTGATGGAAGAAACTCTTATTTGATTTATAGCATTACCAAGGATTAGAGAATTTAAGTAACTTACTTAGGTCTCTCCGTTAATAAGTGTCACAACCACTATTTAAAGCTTGGGCTATTGCAGACCCTTTTAGGTTTTAAAACTCATTCTCTAGAGAATCTTCACATGACCATTCATCTACCAGTAATTCCAATTCAAATTGTTCTAGCACAAGCATGTATGCATGCTTATGTGCTAGCCTGGATGTTAACATGCTGTCACCTGTGTATGCTTATATTTTGCATATGAAGGTTGGCCTGTTATATCTTCTCATGGTGAACTTCTTGAGACCGTTGGAAACATTTTCTCTACTAGTCTGGGCAAATTCTAGGGCAGTGACCACATTCCCATTAGTCTCAGAAACTTCTTGGGGATTATGTTTATTTATCCCCTGGCCAAAAGAATGTTACTTTTTCTCACAGCACTAGAGTTATAATATTTTAGTATTCTCTGAGCCAGAGCTTGGTGCACGCGCATGGAACAGGTGTGCATAGTGGTAGAGCACTGGCACACATTGTACTCATACTCTCAAAGTCTGGTCCTTCTCACTGCCCTACTCTCATGCCAGCCCAGCAGAACAGTAGCTGGTAATTCAATTCAACCTTCTGAAAGTCTGAGCAAAATGCCCCTCAATAAAATCACTTAGCAACAGGAATATGCCATTATCAGTCTGTCAATATCCATACTATTGAACCTGGGAAACATTCTGCAGTCTGTGACATCAGTGGACTTTATATTAATGTTTTCCAAACTTGTTAACCCAAACAGGAAGAACAGAATTAGAAACAAGAAAAAAATGTGCCATTAGGGACTTGCAATAAATGTTATTTATTGAATGTCAATATTTTACTACAGTGAACAATAAAATATCCTTGCCTGTCAAATTAGCAAATTTTTTAAAGATTTTATTTATTTGAGAGAGAGAGAGCACAGAGGGAGAGTGAGAGGAAGAAGCAGACTCCTCACTGAGAGGGAGCCCGACAAGGGCCTGATCCCAGGACTCTGGGATCATGACCTAAGCCGAAGGCAGATGCTTAATCGACTGTGCCACCCAGGTGCCCCCAAATTAGCAAATTTTTAAGAAACTTATAATACACAGTGTTACGTTGCTGTGTTATTGTGGACTAAGCACTGTTTTATAGTATTGGTATGAACTTTCTGGAAGTATATTTTCCAGTATATTGTTGGCTTAAAAAGTCCATTATATTCTATTTCTAGAAATTAATCCAGAGATACAGGCCACTTTTTATATAGAGTAACATTTATTGCAGTATTATCCACAGTAGTAAAAAATGTAGGTAACAAAAATTCTCAATGGCATGGAAATAAGTAAAGTATTTTCTCTAGTCAAAGGATATGATTTTAAAATTCACACATGGAGCAGCTGATGTGGATGGTTATCCTGAATCAGGAAATGGGAAAACAGAATTCAGAACTGAGAGTTTTCTAAGGCAGTAAACAGTGTAGTTTCTAAAATAGTCTGTTTCAGGAGCAAGAGGCCAGAGGCAAATCCGATAATCTAGGGTTCATATACCCAAATTGTAGAAGCAAACCTAAAAGCAAGCAAAGAATAACAATAACAACAAAAACTGGTTACTGCATCAGTACTTGTGTTTAGAAACTATCTACTCTTTACAAAAAATATTAAGTTCCTACAACTCTTACTGGCCCTCCAGGGTCTGGTGAAAGTCTCATTCTCTTCTGCTGGATTCAGTCATGTTGAATTATCAGTAGTTCTACCCTCTTGATTCGGCCAACATTGACCATTCAATTTTAGTGGGTAAAGAAATGTAGCTCTTCCTTTCCTCTCTCTATCATCTTCTTCTGGCTATTCCTATTATTCCTATTTATCGCTTTCCTCTCTGCTCTCATCATGTCTTGTACATGCTTCCATCAGCGTTCTTCATGCATTCATTTATCATTACAAAAATATTGTATGGATACCATATGTCTGTTATTGAGTAAGATTTGAGGGTATAACAGTGAACACAATGGCTATCGCCCCAGATGCTACAGAGTTTGGTGGAGGATACAATAAGTATGTGGGAAATTACAATACTGTGTTATGGTTACTCTAAAGGAGGAAAATTAATAAGAGATTTCTGTTACTAAAGAACCAATAGTATTGGCATCGCCTGGAAGCTTGTGAGAAATGCAGAATATCAGATGTACAGAGTCATAATCTGCATTTTTGCAAGATACCTAAGGGACTTATGTGACATTCGAGTTTGAGAAGCACCGATGTAGATCACATGGATGTTGAGAACTTGCACCGTACGGTCAAGGGAGGCTCACCAAATACAATTGCTAAAGTGAGATCTAAGGAAATAAGAAGGACTTCCTGAAGGCAGCTAGGGATGAGAATAGTAGCATAGAGGGTAGCGTCAGGAGATGATAGAAGGTTAGGGAGATGTTGCGGGCATGGTCAACAGCTGTGGTGTTTTATCCCATAGGCAGACTGAACATAATATTGGGGAACTATAATGGAAGAGAGCTAAAAAAACACAGACACAAAACAAAACAACAACAAAGGAAAACAAAGCACTCCACAATATTCAGCTTCCGTTAATTTATCTTTAATTTTGAAATCATAAAATCTTAAAACAAGTTATTTTAATTTTAATATAAATGTAAACTTTATGTTAATAAAAAATAAAGTCTTTTTTGAATTATATTTGATGCAGAACTTAGGAATCGGTAAACAGCTTAATAGTGCCTTGGACAACAAGCTCAGAGGTGAGCAAAGGCGGGCTTTGTTTAGGGAGTTGAAGATAAATTCAACAGGGTTAAAGCAGAGAGAGTGGAAAGACAGTGCTTTCAGGTTAGAGCCAAAAGGCCTGGAAAGCCAGATTCCTTAGGGAACTGAAAAGCCAAAAGATTGGAAGCAGGGTGATGTCCTAATCAGATCTGTTTTACTATGGTGGCTGTCTTACCTGTCAGAAATGTGAACTCCTTGAGGGTAGAGACTACACCTTCTCTTGGTATCTGGAGCATAGTATCTGGCACGTATCAGTCACTAAACAATAATTTATTAAGATTGCTATATTAATGAAGAAATAATTGTAATGGCAAGCAATGACAATAAATATTCACAGTTGTTAATAGCCTGTTATGAGTGAGTACAAAGTGTACTGTGCTTTTTCTTTGGATTGATATTGGGTCACTTTGTTTATTACAATAAGTAAATCTATGAAGCAGATATAATTATTTTCCCCACGTAAAAATGAAGAAATGGAAGTGAAGTGGTTACATAATTGACCCAAGGTCACACTTTTGGTGACAGAGCTGAGCTTTGGAGCCTGGCTATCTGGTTTTAAATACTTTGATTTTAACCAATGTCTGTCAAGTCTAAATGGATAGGTGAATGCAGAGAAGGTATTCAAAATATTCAAGCCCCGGGAGAGGCCAATTAGAAGAGATACTCTATCAACAGAATGAACACTGGCCATTATGTCCTTTGTTTGTGTATCCGCTAATCATTAAACTTGGGTTGTTGAATGGTTTAAATCCCTCAGTTTGCCCTGGAAAAGAACCAGAGGTTCTCCTAACAATATACCACCTCCTGAAGCCTCGTTCATGGACCAGTGCAGTGCTCTTTAGATTGGAATCCTTAGCATGGCCAGCAAGGTTTTCACATACATATCCCTGTAATAGCCTGGGTATCCCCCTTTGCTTCTGTATCTTGGGAATATCTGTTTGAATTGTGCGTTTTTCCCCCACTGAGTCTCAGTCATTTCATGGCAAACTTATCCAGGGCTGCGGAAAGGTCTGCCCCACCTGTTGAAATGCTTTCTGTGGGAAGACTGTTTCTATTAGTCCCGAAGATACCTAAACGGATAGCATATTTTATCAGGTTTTGGATTAACTCCTGGAAAGAACTGTGTCTTCCCAGACTTTCCTGGGGATCTAGAATCTTGTGACAGAAGAAAAAAAAATTAAACAGGATAATTAAGGCCTCTGTGGCAATGCTAATGACAATAAAGGCTCATTCTTTCTTTCCATATAGCAGACCTTTGCAAGGCAATGTCCTCTTGGCATAGCTTTTTATGCCAAGAAGCATGTTTAATTAGTTGCTGTTCTTGAAACTGCCAGCCCTCTCAATTTGCCACTAATTGTCTAAGGCTGTATTAATGGCCAAAGGTTGAAGGCCACTTACGAGTATCCACAGTTTTAACAGAAGCTGTCTGCCAAACATGGTTAATGTCTCTACCACAGAGGTGAACGTGTTAGTGTCAGTTTCAGACCCATTATCAGAGCAGCCTAGTGCCTTTGTAAGATTGCAAGGGATATACAAGGGACTCACAAAGTTTTGTATTCTTTCTTAGTTGCTTCTTATTTTTTTTAATAGACTATCCTTTTTTAAAAAATTTTATTTAAATTCAATTAGCCAACGTATAGTACATCATTAATTTCAGGGGCAGTGTTCAATAATTTATCAGTTGTGTATAACATCCAGTTCTTTAGAGAAGTTTAAGTTCACAGCAAATTGAGTGGAAGGGACAGAGATTTCCCCTATATCTCCTGTGCCCACAGATCCATAGTCTCCCCCACCAGCGTGGTTTATTAGTTACAATTGATGAACCTTCACTGACACATCATTATCACTTGAAGCCCATAGTTTGTATTAGGGTTCACTCTTGGTATTGTGCATTCCATGGGTTTGGACAAATTTATAACGACCATGTATTCACCATTATAGTATCATATGGAGTAGTTTCACTGCCCTAAAAATCCTTATAGTGCCCCGCCTAGTAATTCCTCACTCTTCCCCAGCCCCAGGCAAGCCACTGGTCTTTTTACTGTCTGCATAGTTTGCCTTTTCCAGAACGTTACATAGTTGGAATTATACAGTATGTTGTCTTTTCTAACTGGCTTCTTTCACTTAATATGTATTTAGGGTTCCGTCGTGACTTTTCATGGCTTAGTAGCTAATTTCTTTTTAGCAGTGACAGTATTCCGTTTTGTGGATATATCATACTTTATTTAGACACACCTACTCAAAGACATCTTGGTTGCTCCCAAATTCTGACAATTATGAATAAAAGCTACTATAAATATCCACGCACATTTTTTGTGTAGATATGTTTTCAACTTCTTTGAGGATATAAGGAATGCAATTGCTGGATTGTATGGTAAGAATATGTTTACTTTTACAAGAAACTGCCAAACTGTCTTCTAAGGTGTCTGTACCATTTTGTATTTCCACCAGCAATGAATGCGAGCTCTTGTTGCTCTACTTCCTTGCCAGGAGTTGGCAGTGTTGTCAGTGTTCTGGATTTTGGCCATTGGAAAGTCATTATTGTTTTAATTTGCACTACCCTAAAGACATGTGATGCGGGGCCTCTTCTCATATGCTTGTTTGCTGGATCACTTTCTTTTAAGTTATCATTTTGTATGCCTATGTACAAGTTAGCCACACTCCCAAGATACTCTGAATGCCCAGGAACAGTCATGGGCTCTGAACTAAATCCTATTGCACTAGCCTCAGTGAGTATAGTTATTCAGCAACTCCTTTGCTACCTGGTTCAATGTCTTATGATTTCTGTGACACTGGCAAAAGCCTGGTGAGCAAACTCATGGGTGATCCATTAAATGGTGCTTCTCTCTTACTTTTACCCTGTGCAAAGCTTTGACTTTATAGCAAGCTGTTCAGGGGTCAGAAAGCTCTTGAATGAGAACTGGACTCCTGGAATCTCCAGGACTTTTCTTTGTCGCAGTAAAAGTGAAGCTAGACTGCAAAGAAATTGCCCTTTATGGCCTGTTTTTCAGGGCACAAAGGGTTAATGGAACACAGGTGTATAGAGTTCTCTCCTAGGAATTTGATTTTCACTTGGGAAAATGTGGATCTTACCAGGCAGCTTCTGGGCCCCTTATAAAGGCTGCTTTTCTGAGAGCTGATACCTGAGTATTCTCTGTGAGTTTTCTTAGCCGAAGAGAACTCCCTTGGCAATGGTTTAAGGGGACGGGACTGATCAGGGAGTGTTTCCCTAGCCTTAGGACAGAAGGATCTTTCTGCCCATAAGTTTGTGAGGTTGAGATATCTCTCTCTCTCTCTGGCTTTAAAAGACTGTCTGCTACTGCCTGGGATGACTCTTTAAAGAACAGGGCATAGGAGCAAATGACCTTCCTTTCCAGACTCAAGATTTCTTCTTTGCATGAGGTCAGTGTTTTAGTGCATTGAAATCTTTTCTGAATACATCAAGGATGGTACTGTCTTCAGATAGTTTATGAAACCAACAGGTCAGAGAAAACTGGTGAACTTGGTAGTACATATTCAACAGTTTCATATATATATTCATGTATTATATCAATTTAAAAATAATGTAATAAGATATACATTAAAGTCATGAAGTTATGAGCATGTGTTCATTCATTCAACATATTTTAAAAATTAAATTCCTTTTATTTTTTTAATTTTTATTTTTATTTACTTATTTATTTTTTATTGCATGGTGCACTGGGTGTTATATGCAAGTAATGAATCATGGAACTTTACATCAAAAACTAGGGATGTACTGTATGGTGACTAACATAATATAATAAAAAATATTATTAATAAAAAAATTCCTTTTAAATAAGTAGTGACAAAGCATGGAATTTGAAGTCAGAGAGAACAGAGTTTAATTCTTGGATTTGCCATTGTCATGTTGGATAAATGTGAGAAAGTACATGATTCCTCTGAGCCTCAGTTTTCTAATCTTAGCTTCAGTTTTTCTCATCTGTAAAAAGGAGCTCATAAGACCTAGTGCGTGTTGTGATAGTGATGGATACAAAGCTTTGTAGTGGGGGCGGGCAGTCTGTATGTTCTTGGTAGTCTGGTTATAAGGATGTGTAAGTCATACAAGCCCTTGTCTTGTCTTGGAAGAATTCTCCATTGGGGAGAAAGAGACATTTAAATATATCTTTCCCTGAATAGTTATTTAATACTTGCTCATTAGTTTCAGTGAAAGAAGACCCTAGGGGGGTTAATACTCATAGAATTAAAAAGAAAAAAAAGCTATTCTTTTCCCACAAGCTTTACTAATGGAGTTCCCTGCATTAGAATAGTCCTACTCTGTTTCCCTTTGAAAAAAGAGACCATTAGAAGCATGCAAATCAGTGGAAAGAGGATTCAGAGAAAGAGATACAATGAAGTAAATTGTTTGTTACATAGTAGGCATTTAATACATTATCACTATTGTTATTACACAGAAGGCTAGTTTAGATACTTCTTACTTTATTTAACTATAATAAAAAGAGCATTAACTTGAGAGCCTGCTTTCTTATATTCAAAATAAAGAGGATATGATTTAAAGGTCCTTACAACTTCACATAGAAAAATGTATTTTTATCACCAGGTCTGTCTTCGAGCAAAGTCGTAGTACCAAGGATGAATACTAGATTAATCAGAAAAATGTTAGCTGATCTCCTATTTTAAAATATGCCAATGTGGTTATGAATTTATTCATAATTTGAAGGGGCTGTCAGGAGTCACAATATATGCCTGATATTAAGTGTCTAGGGTCTATTACTATTATCGGATACAATGAATTCATTTACTGAACAGATACTCTTAGAAACCATTGTGTCAGGCACTTTTCCTGGCTCTGAGATGAGAGGTCTGAGAAAAACTGATGAGAGCCTTGTGTTTTCTTTCCTGGGGGTTTCACCTTAGTGCCACGCCTCTGCAGTCTCATCACTAGGTGCTGCTTCTGTCTTTTTTGAAAATACTGCTATTCTCCAGGGCTCTTTCCTCTGACCTCCTTTTCACTGCTCCTGTGACTTTAAACCAGCCATCATTTAGAAAACTTGTAAGCCTTATTATCAAGTCAGGAGTCCCTTTGTTGGGAAAGCAAAGGTAAGTGCATATTCCAATTCTTGCTTGTAAGTCACAGGTGAAAAAGTCAGGTTTGTCTTCCAACTGAGGTGCAGGCATTGAAACAAAACTCATGGATCTTGTTTTGTTATACATTGCCCCTCAATTCAAATTTTCTTTTATTATTATTATTATTATTATTATTATTATGTTCAATTAGCAAACATATAGTACATCATTATTTTTTGTGTGCGTTTGAGTTCTTAAGAGCTTCCTATATTGAACATTTTTCTCTTTTCTTCTCTTCAGATGCTGTCTTCATCACATCTCATGTAATGAATTATTCCCACTCTGGCCAAAGCCAGTGCCTGTTCATATAACGGTTAGAATGAAACTCACCAGGTTGACTTACACTTAGATATGTTCTTTCCCAGAGTTATGAACAGACCTTCTGGAGTACCAGGTCTAATTATAATTCTGTCCACTGCACACACTGACATTTTGTAGATATTTAAATATTTGTTGAGCAAATACATACATGAATGAATAAAAGAGGAGCACCTATCTTAAAAATCAAGCATTATTTTTGTAGATAAAAATAAGGTGTCGGAAACTTAGGACAAGAATCAGTATAGAGGAACTTCTTTGATCCTGCAGATGTCTTGATCTGGGTGACCACACGCTCATATCCTCCGACAGGAGATGGTTCATAGTCATCATCCGTCATTTGAATGGAGATGAATCCAGACTCATTAGGGTTTCTGAGGGACCACACCCCCAAACCTTCCACGCATTTCCTTATCCCTTTGCAATAATGGAATATTAAGAATCTTAATCAGGTAATTCTGCTCCAATTATTACCTGTTAGCTTGCAATTAGTTCCTTTGTTCTTGTAAGGTTAACTTTGGGCCATATTTCTTCAGGGAGAATTTCCCTTAAACAGCACCAGATTCATGGCTACTACCTGTATAATGAAATAATTTTATCAACTGTCACCCATTGTAGTCTATTTGCCAGATTGAATTTGTTCTTCTATAGTAGTTCGTTTTCATTAATAGCTGTTGTGCATTAATTTAATCAGTGATATTTTTCTAGAAAATATTTAATATTATCTTTATGATCCTATTTTCTTTGGGTGCCTAAGGACTTATAAGTCTTAGTGGACTTTTTAAGGGCAACTGAGAAGTGAAGAAAAACAGGATGAATTGCCTTTTGTTTTGTCACAGGGTTGCACAGAAATGTCCTGTCTCTCCATGTTGTACATGGAATCATAGAACTGGAAAATATTCTACCATTATCTACTCTAACCTCTCTCTCTCTCTCTCTTTCTCTCTCTCTCTCTCTCTCTCTCTCTATATATATATATAGAAATATACTGAAGCCTAGATATAACATGTTTCTCTCGCTAAAACCCAGGTGTCCTCCTACAATTTAATGTTCTGTCTCTTTTCCTAGTTCATGCAAGATCAATTCTAAATCTAGGAAAAGGATAACTGGGTATGCACTTCCATGGGAAGACAAGACAAGGCTCACTAGCAATCCTAAATTGTAGGATATGTAGAAGAGAGTGAAAATGTCTTTCTTGCCTACTTTACAGGATATGGTGCTTTCCTCCAGGGAAACCTGCTGTCTTCATTCATCATGCCATCCTTCAATCAGAGCATTTTCCACCCTGCAGTCTTCTTTCTTACTGGCATCCCTGGTTTTGAAACTTACCATGCCTGGCTCTCCATCCCTTTTTGTTGTCTCTATGCCATTGCCATCTCTGGGAATGGCATGATCTTGTTTGTCATCCTCACTGAGTCGAGCCTCCATGAACCCATGTACTATTTCCTCTGCATGCTGTCCTTCACAGACCTAGGGCTGTGCCTTTCCACATTGGTCACCATGCTGTGTATTTTCTGGTTCAATGCTCGAGAAATCAGTTTTGATGCCTGCATTGGCCAGATGTTCTTTATCCATGGTTTCACATTCATGGAGTCCTCAGTACTCCTGGCAATGGCCTTTGACCGCTTCATTGCCATCTGTAACCCATTGAGGTATGCTACAATCTTAACCAGTTCAAGGATCATCAAAGTGGGCTTTGCCATTGTTATTAGGGGGACAATGCCTCTAGTGTCTTTACTCCTACTTCTAAAGCGTCTGTCCTTCTGCCGTAGCCATGTTCTGCACCATTCATATTGTTTCCACCCTGATGTGATGAAGCTTTCATGTACAGACACCAAGATCAACAGTGCATTTGGTTTGGCCATTGTCATCTCTACTGCTGGCATAGACTCTGTCTTGATCCTCCTCTCCTATGTTCTGATCATCCACTCTGTGCTCAGCATTGCCTCCCCAGAGGAGCGGAAAAAGGCCTTCGGTACTTGTGTTTCACACATAAGTGCTGTTGCCATCTTCTACATCCCCATGATCAGCCTGTCACTGGTGCACAGATTTGGGAAGCATGCCCCTCCCCTTGTGCATACTCTCATTGCCAATGTTTATCTGCTCATCCCTCCTGTGATGAATCCCGTAATCTACAGTGTGAAGACCAAGCAAATTCGCAAAGCTATGCTCAAAATATTCTCTTTGAAGCTCATTTAGGCATTTTTCATTATATCTTTTCTTTCCATAGTCTCTCTGACTCATATTTGGCTATTTATTGGAATTGAAAAAGTCTGTTTATAAGAGCTTTCATTCTATTCTGATGATGTAAAAACTTGTTGTTTACCGAAGTTCTAGACTGTGGATTTTTTGAAATAGGGACTCTGTCTAGTGTACCTTTAGCCTTGTTACCAATGCTTCAGCTGCACAGAATAGGACCACAGTGAAAATATGTCTAGAAAGTGGACAAATGTATATTTAAATTGTAAATTGACTTTACAGATTAAATAGTCTTAGAACCTCTAAGGTGTTAGCAATTCAAGGGATGTCTGTTATCATTTACATCAGTAGGAAAGCCTAAGTTACAGTAATTCTTACCATGTATTGGTAATGATTATTATTTCCCCAAATAGACTATTCATGACTACAGAACATGAATTAGTATAAAAAACAAGAAGAAATCAAATGAAAAGCATACTTTCCTCATTCTTAAAAGTTATTCAGGTCCCTTTTATAAATGTATTAAAAGTTAATTATGTAATACCCAATGATTTGTGCTTCAAAATATGTATCTAATGGGGGAAAGTGGGCAAAGATGTATTATGATGTTCAAGATATCATTATTCATTGCAAAGAAAATTTGGAAACTTCTTAAACAATTGCTTAAGGGTATTGGTTAAATAAAATATGAAGTATCATGCAGCAAGCTAAATACTGATACAGATATAAATGATATATTGTTAAGAGAAAAGATAGATTAGTCTAGAGGGAACTTATCATTGTTTGTGTATATATTTCATTTGAATATACACACTCATGTACGCACATGCCCACTCACACGTATGCATTGTGAAAGTATGAGTAGACATATTCCAAATGTCAGACTGCTTCTTTTTTGATATTTGGAGATTGGCTTGTTTATATTTTCTTAATACCTTCCTGCAGCTTATAAATGCTCAACAATGAGCTTTGAAAATTTTTCAGATAATGAAATAATCGATTTCCATTTAACACCACTTCAGAACACAATTTTTTTGTTCTTCATCTTCCAGTGCATCCTCATTACCATGGGTCTTCATAATCTGTCTTCTACACTACTGATGTGTAATATGACATCCACTTTCTGTTTTGTACTGACTCTGGTCCAAAACCAGCGCATCAGAACCACTTAATATCCTCAACCCCACCCTGGAGCTAAGTCAGAAACGCTTTAGGTGGAGACCAGGAGTTTGCATTTTAACAGGCTACCTACAGGTTATTGTGCATGTTAGAGTAACATTCCCCTGGAATGTTTCTCTTTTGAAAAAACACAATAAATTCTTTGCCCTTTGTCTTTGATCATTTTGCTGTCTATGAATGAAATATTCACCTGCCTTTTCCCCTTCTAGTTGCTTTTTTCCTTCTTTAGGTGCCATTAATAAATCATTGTCTTATAGGCAATCAGGTCCATCTTTCCTGACTGACTTAAAACTTTTTGAAAATAGCCAGTGTGCTTTGGGATTGATATATCATGCACAGACCCAGTATAGTACTTAATAATAGCTAATTTAATACATGCTTATTGAATTAACTTGATTTTTACATAACTTCGCAAATATTCTTCTTACATAATTTGGGCATTACCATTTGGCGAACACTATGGGAGTACTGGTGTTGAAAAAGTGAAAAATGAAAGCATAGTCTCTATTTTTAAGGAGTAACAATCTGACTAAACATATCTAAATTGAAGTAATGTTTAGCCAGTTGTTTCTTTTGAATGAGACTGGATAAAACATTGAAGCAGATACTAAGAGGAATCATGGATAGTGATTTCTCTCTTTCCTAAGAAGAACCTGAATTAAAGGGAATATCAGCAATTCAGGAAAATGTTAGCCTGAGGAGAAAAATACAGCTCATGGAAATTTACTGTTTAACAGAGGAGATATAATACACATTCAATTCTAAGCAGTGAAAGTGTAAACATAAGATATTCAAATTTATGGATTCTCAGGAAAAGTTTTGAAAATGGAGAACTTTGAAGGTGAGGAACCTTATATATTTTTTTTCTTTGAGTATAGTTGACACACAATGTTACATTAGTTTCAGGTGTACAACTTAGTGATTTGACAAGTTTACACATTATGCTATGTTCACAAGTATAGCTACCATCTGTCCTGTTACATTGGTATTACAGTATCATTAACAGTATTCCTTATGCGGTGCCTTTTATTCCTATGACTTAACTCATTCCATAACGGGAAGTCTGTATCTACCCTTCCCCTTCACCCATTCTTCCAACTCCCCACGCCCCCTCCCCTCTGCCAACCATCAGTTTGTTCTCCGCATTTATAGGTCGGATTCTGCTTTTCGTTTGTTTACTCATGTCTTTTTTTAAATTCCATTTATGAGTGGAATCATACGGTATTTGTCTTTCTCAGTCTGACTTATTTCACTTAACAGAAAACCCTCTAGGTCCATCCATGTTGTCTCAAATGGCATGACCTCATCCTTTTTTAAGGCTGTGTAATATTCTAGTGTGTGTGTGCATGTGTGCGTGCACGCACGCACATGTATGTGTGTGTACATGCCACATTTTCCTTATTCATTCATTTATTGATGGACACTTGGGCTGCTTCCATATGTTGGCTATTATAAATAATGCTGCACTAAACATAGGGGTGCATATATCTTTTTGAGTTAGTGTTTTCATTTTCTCTGGGTAGATACCCAATAATGGAGTTATTGGATCATGTTATTTCTATTTTTAACTTTTTGAGGAACCTCAATGCTGTTTTCCAAACAATCTGATTAAGAAATGTTTGGGGGACCTGAATAGACATTTTTCCAAAGAAGACAACCAGATGGCCAACAGACATATTAAAAGATGCTCACCATCACTTGTCATCAGAGAAATATAAATCAAAACCATAATGAGATATCACCTCATACCTGTTAGAATGGCTAAAATCAAAAAACAAGACACAACAAGTGTTCCTGAGGATGTGGAGACAAAGGACCCCCCAGGCACTGTTTATGGAAATGTAAATTGGGAAGCCATATTTTTTAATTTTAAAAACATAAATGTATTAGAGAATATTTTTAGAAAAATAGCAATGTTGACTTATGCTTCAATAAGAAATTACATATCATTTTGCATGCAAGTTATATGTACACTAATAAAATTTATTTAAAGTATATTTCTTTCTTTATAAAGTGATATAATTCACAGAAAAATACCTAAGTATACTTTTTTCTCTTTTAATCTTACAGGTAACACTTTTCACTCCTTCTTAGCTGTGTTTTCCTGTGAATTCAATATCATCAAATACAGAGGTCTGTATATTTTCACAGCTTTTTCTTTTTATTTATAGACTTATGAAACAATGCTTGTTCATGACTATCTGAGCCAATGTTGAAAATAATAGTCTGGTTCATCTGATGAAGAATTTCAAAGAGTAAGTGATATTCCATCGTATATTTTGACCACATCTTCTTTATCCATTCATCTGTTGAAGGGCATCTTGGCTCCTTCCACAGTTTGGCTATTGTGGACAATGCTGCTATGAACATTGGGGTGCATATGGCCCTTCTTTTCACTACATCTGTATCTTTGGGGTAAATACCCAGTAGTGTAATTGCTGGGTCATAGGGTAGCTCAATTTTTAACTTTTTGAGGAAACTCCACACTCTTTTCCAAAGTGGCTGTACCAACTTGCATTCCCACCAACAGTGTAGGAGGGTTCCTCTTTCTCCACATCCTCTCTAACATTTGTTGTTTCCTGCCTTGTTAATTTTTGCCATTCTAACTGGCGTAAGGTGGTATTTCAGTGTGGTTTTGATTTGAATTTCCCTGATGGCTAATGATGTTATACAATGGAGTATTACTCAGTCATCAGAAAGGATGATTACACAACATTTGCATCAACGTGGATGGAACTGGAGGAGATTATGCTAAGTGAAATAAGTCAAGCAGAGAAAGACAATTATCATACGGTTTCACTTATTTGTAGAACATAAGGACTAGCTGGGAGATCATTAGGAGAAGGAAGGGAAAAATGAAGGGGGGGATAATAGAGGGGGAGAAGAGAACTATGAGGAACTATGGACTCCGGGAAACAAACTGAGGGTTTTAGAGGGCAGGGGAGTGGGGGGATGGTCTAGCTGGTGAAGGGTATTAAGGAGGGCACCTATTGCATGGAGCACTGAGTATTATTCCCAAACAATGAATCATGGAACACTACATCAAAAACTAATGATGTACTGTATGGTGACTAATATATCATAACAATAAAAATAAAAAAAAAAAAAAAGAAAGAGTAAGTGACTTGAGATTCTGTTTGAGAGTGTTCCTAATTGTTATTTCACTAAAACTAATGTATTGTGGCTTAGATGTAAAATTTAAGATTTGTATCATTCAGGTTGATATTGTGCCAAGCAGGGAACTGCAATATATTATGTAGCCTCAAACAAGATGCCTGAAATCTTCAGTTGCTTCTCAAGGATGTAGAAATGCCTTTTTCTAGGAAAGGAGAAAGATTAAAATCCATACTGTGCAATTTCTAGTATGTTATTTAGATTCAAAGGCTTTTGAATGCCTGTAAAATCTTCTGTGGCATAGATTCTGCCTCCCTGACTAGCTGTACTTGCCACTTGCTCCCCCGCTGGTACACAGGGTTCCAGACGTGCTGACCATGTTAGGAATCACTCCTGGTTTTCCTGTGCTCTCTTCTCCTATGTCTCCAGACAGACCAGGTGCTGACCTGGATAAATCCATGCTCTTTCTTCTATGGTCTCATTGTAACTATGCCCTGTTGTAAGCAGTGTGTTCGATGCCTCTTTCCTCACTGGCTTGTGATCCCTGGGGAAAGTGACTCTGTTCTATTTTCTGTATTATCAGTACAAAATCCTGGGATGTGATGGCTACTTAAAGTGTTCTATGGAAGAATCAATGAAGCTTTTCTCCCCAATGAATGAAGAGGTCTTTTAAAAATGTACAAAATTCACCCAATTGATATTGGAGGAAGATACATTTATTTGCCGGGTGTGGAGGTAAGGTAGGGACAGGAGTGAGGTTGTACATACAGCAGGTGTTTTGTTTTGGAATTGTTAGTCACAAACTTACTTTTAGCAAAATTTTATCATGATGCAGGGTCAAGGCACTATAATACTAGTCCCTGCATGGAAATGACAAAAGTAAGTGTAGTGAAGTAGAAAGGGAGGGAAATCATGAGGTAGAATGAACCCTTGGGAAACTTTGTACTCTGGGGGGCACAGAAAAGTCCACCAGGGGATTTCTGATTAAAAGATTTCGTGCAGCCTGAGTCATGGCTCCTTATATATGCTACCTATCCCTGAGGAGAAAGCCTCCACAGCCCCTCAAGCCCTTTCCCGGCAGACAGGGCAGGAAGGAACAAGCTCCATACACTGTAAGTAAAACTGCTGCGTTCAGGGAAAACATCAAGCATTATACACACTGGTATCTTTCAGAATGAGGAAGATTTAATTCACTGCATAAAGCTCTCCCGAATTTCTCAGGAAAACTACGGAAAGATTTTTCCTGAAATCTGTGTGCAGTTACATTATATTCTAACTGATATGGTTCAGTCGATCTGTGGACCACATGTCTTGATACTTGGAGCAGGTTGTTGGCATGCCCTTGCAGTTGTGAGTTTTCTGGTTAGTTGTGCGACATTTCAAAATCATTGTCTAAGGGCAGCTGTCATGGCTGCCCCTCCCGCTACCCCATCCCCATTTACCATCCGCATCCCCATTTACCATTGTTAAATGCTTCCCATTGTACTAGTTATCAGGTTAAGCGCTTCACAAATGCTATCTCACTTAATCCTTACAAGTTAATGCTGTTGTTAAACTTAATTTCACGGAAGTAGAACCTAATATGAAGTGCTTCTTTGGAGAACCTCGGCTAGTTGGTGGCAGAGCCAACATTTAAAACTAGATTTGCCTTACCCTGCAACCGTATTAGTGGGTTTCTGTAACCAGAGGAGAGAGTTAACTCAAAGTAGTCCTGCATAGGACCTGCAGAATGCTCTCACAATGGGACTGGAATGTTGTTTTCCTGTAACAGAGAATTACTATCAAGAAATGAGGGAGGCACATAAAAGGGTTCCCTAAAATACTAGCAAAAGTCTTTCATTAAAACAACCTGACACACACACACACACACACACACACACACACACACCCTCATTTTATAGGACTGGAAGAGTTCACTGAGATTCTTCCAATAGTCACCTGTGTAATTTGAGACCACACAGCATGAATTAAATGCACAAGGCTGTACTGTGTTGATATCCTGATGTATTTCCAGAATCCCTTGTTAGTTTACAACTCTTGGATTTAATTTTTATCAAAAAATACCTATTGACTTCCCACACTGCACAATACAGGGCATGGTAACAGGAATATAATGATGAAAAGCAGTAGTCTACCTGCCAGTAGCTGATTTCAGTTGGAGAGGCATATTTTCCAGTAACTTATGATCATGCAATGGAATTAACACTGTTCTAGATGTGCAAATAAAAAAGAATGTTATTACTTCAGAGGAAGAAGTAATCCTTTCTGCCTTGACGTAGAGAAATTGATGCCACAAAATGCTTCCTAAAGAAAATATATTAATGTTGAATTTATAAATGGATCCATGGAGCAAACAATAAGTTTAAAGAATTTAGGCTTACTCATAGAAGAGTGGGAGGCATATGAATTAAACAAAGCACAGCACTCTGAAAAAACTCGCTATATTCGGTGAGGTAGGAGGTGAGGTAGTTTGGTGAGGTAGGAAAGGTCCAGACTGATCATATCGAAAGGTCCCTGAGGTGGGGAAGAGGTTGGGTAGCAGGAAAAGCAGATTTCAATCAGATTGGGAAGATCCTTGACTGATGCAATAAAGGGGGAAAGAGTTTTGACTTCATGCTGAAGGCAATGAAGAGCTCTGTATGAGGAGTGACATGAAGATGTATTTTTGAGAGATCATTCTGGCATTGATATGGAGAAAGTATGTAAACACTTGAAATTCAGGGCAGGGAAATTACATATGAGAAGTTTGCTGTAGTTCCTGCAAAAACTAATGAGAACGTTATGTACAATTGAGGTGATAGAAGTGGAGGGTAAGGATGGTCAGTCAAAGGACATTGTAGAGGTCAAACCCATAAATGTTTGTAGATTGGCTGGCCTAGACAGTTGTGGTAGGTAGCATTCTCAAAGAGCCCTCACGATTGCTGTCCCCTAGGAGTACAGTGCTGTATGAAATCCACCCCTTGAGTGTGAGTGGGCCTATGAATGTGATGGGACATGTTGTGTTGTATGTATGGCATAGAGATTTTGCAGATGTCGGTAGGGCTTGTGATGACTCGAATTTAAGTTAATCAAAAGGGAGATTATTCTGGTGGGCCTGCCCCAATCATGTGAGCCTTTAAAAGAGACAAGAAGCAGCAGAAAGATTCCTCTGATGGATTGGAAGATGCCACCTGTCATGTTGTGAGAGGTCCACCTGACTGGGTAGAGGGCAGTCTCTAGGAGCTGAGAGCAACTGCCAGTCCAAGGCCAGCCAGAAAGAGGAGACCTCGATTCTATGCCACAAGGAGCACAATGCTGCCAACAGCCTGGATGGGTCTGGAAGGGACCCTGACCTTCCTGGCTGAAATCCTGATTTTAGCCTTGTGAGACCCTGAGCAGAGATCCTGCTGATATGCTCAGACGTCTGACTTGCTGAAATGTAATGAATGTCTTGTTTTGAACCATGACTTTGTGCTAGGTTTTTATGCAGCAACAGAATGCAACGCAGTATGCTTCAGTCCAAGAAGAAGCAAATTTCAGTGATAGGAGTGAACCATTTAAGAGAGAAATGAGGATAGACAAATGTTCAGTAAGTTATTGGCAAAGGAAAGGAGATACATGCAACAAGAAGGAGGCAGTGTTATGATTAGGTTGAGAAAGAAGTTGAAATATTTATAGACTGTGGTAATGGTACAAATTAAAATGTCCAAATTGTAATAAAGAAGGAAAATTGGTGGGGTTATTTCACAGTGTAGAAAGACATCTATGTATTCTTTACTTTTTCAGTGTTTAGAAAACATCCAAATTCCTTACCTTTTGATGGTGATAAAATAATTCCATACTGGATTCTTGCTACCCTTAAACACTTCTAGCACCTTGTATCTCAGATCTTCATGATATTTCTAAGATGTCTGAAATGACATACCTTGGGTGTGCTTAGGGTAACTTCACGGTGATTTTTACTTATCATCCCTGCACAAGAGTTCTTCATGTTCTCAAGGAAGCTTCTCTTGAACTGCCCCCACATGATGTTCTAATATAGTCAACCTGTGTATTTTAAACACAGACTCACTATTTTGTATATCATATTGCATTTTATTTGCTCATGTACATTTTTGTTTAAGTATCTTATCCTTTCGTAAGCATCCTTGAGGGCAGGTGCCATGTTTAATTTGGTTCTGTATCCCTCTATTGGTTTACAGCATGCACTCAGTAATTTAATGTTAAACTGTACAAATATTCAGAATCGATTTAGAAGCTACATGGTAGGTAGGGTTGTCTTTGGAAGTGAGCAAGAGTTCTTCTGAAGCAGATAAGAATGAAGAAGAAAATCTTAGCTGTGGAGGAAGAAGGGACATATGAAGAAGTTATTAACCAGTAGTCATTGCCAAAATCAGACTTAGATAATATTTTCATCTTTTGTCTAAGCTTAGACAATAAAAACTGTGAGTAAGGGGGAGTGGCATGCAAATAAATGTGGGAGAGGAAGGAAAAGAAATGATTATATAATACTTTAAATTTAATTTTAAAAATATAATAGTACTTGGTGACTTTTATATCACAGTGAAATACCCTCCTGAGTTTTTAATATACATTAACTAATTTAATCCTTATAATAATTCTATGGGGTATGTATGTCATTATTACTTTAGAGATGGAGAAGTTCAGGGCATACATAATTTAGGAACTTATCACATGTATAACTTAGCCAATATGTATATATCAGTCCATGCTGTGAATGTATCAGCATACAGAATATGCAGTCCTAAAAAATTGATATGGAATGTCAAATAAAAATTTATAACATGAAAGTATCCATCATATTTATTTTTGAGTATGATGAACTATACTCAAATAGTTCTGTTTGTAATTGTCTTGATGGCTTACACTAGTTATGTGATATGAAAGTTAATTACATACAGTTCAAGTTATGATACTACAAATAAACTGTATGTCCATATAGGATATTATCACAACTACTAACAGATAGTAGGGTTTCAACAAATGTAGGCTATTTATATGACTGGAGATATTCAGCCTGTTTCAGAGAAAGTATCCAGTAGATGAGAACATTCTTTTTGGGCCCCCAAAAGTGAATTTACTTTATTTACTATATCAGAATCCCTGCATATACTGTTTGTTGTTTGTCTAAGATTTCATACAACCCAGTATACACATTTCAAAAAGTACTTATTGACTGATACCATGTAAAGTCGGGAAGTGATGGATGCAATCTGCTTAGCAGACAATGAATTTAAATAAGATGGTCATCGCTAGATTTCTTTATATACAAATTCTGTATCCTCATACAATTGTTCGTTTCCCGTTTTCTGCTTCTTTATTAGATGTGGTCTTAGTTTTCTTCCTTTATTTTTTAACCAATCTTCATAAGCTCTTTCTATAATACAAATGTCTTTTATAAATGTTTACTAGGTGAAATAATTACTTTCAGGTCAAATTCGTTATAAAGAAATACTGTTTATTGTTGCAGGATATTCAGTTTAAGATTCTTCAGTATGAGTTCAACATGTCAACTTTGGAGAATATCACATCCTCTTCCATCATTTTCCTGCTAACTGGAGTTCCCGGGCTGGAAGCCTTCCACACCTGGATCTCCATTCCCTTCTGCCTTCTCTACATAACTGCCCTCTCAGGAAACAGCCTGATCCTCTTTGCCATTGTCACCCAGCCCAGCCTCCACGAACCCATGTATTATTTCCTCTCCATGCTGTCCACCACTGATCTCGGCCTGTCCATATCCACCCTGGTCACCATGTTGGGCATATTCTGGTTCGATGCCAGGGAGATCAGCTTTAATGCCTGCTTGTCACAGATGTTTTTCATTCAACTCTTCACTGTCATGGAATCCTCGGTGCTGTTGGCCATGGCCTTTGATCGTTTTGTGGCCATCTGTAGTCCTCTTAGATATGCCTCTATCTTAACTGACCTTAAAATAGCACAGATTGGAGTAGCAATCATCACCAGGGGGACACTAATACTGACACCAATGGTAGCACTTCTTAAAAGACTATCCTTCTGCCGCAGCCACGTGCTCCACCACTCCTACTGCTTCCACCCTGATGTGATGAAGCTCTCGTGCACAGATACTAGGATCAATAGTGCAGTTGGGTTGACAGCCCTGATCACCACTGCTGGAGTGGACTCTGTCTTCATTATTTTTTCTTATTTTTTAATCATTAAGACTGTCCTCAGCATTGCATCTCCAGAAGAGAGGAAGAAAGCCTTTAGCACATGCGTCTCACATATTGGGGCTGTTGCTGTATTCTATATTCCATTGATTAGTCTGTCCTTTGTTCACAGATTTGGGAAAAAGGCCCCACCTTATGTACATACTCTGATTGCTAATGCCTACCTGCTAATTCCCCCTGTGCTGAACCCCATCATCTACAGTGTGAAAACCAAACAGATACGCAGGGGTGTGCTAAAAGTTCTCCAGCTCAGTGCAACAAAGGAATAGATGGGGTTTTCACTTTTTCCTATTCCTTGTTATTGTATAGATGAGTAAAATGCCATTCATAGAAGTTAAAATGCTGAGACTTATGTTTGGGATAAAAGCATCTCTAAAGATCACTTTAGCTTTAAGTAAGAAGACTATGAGCTAAGAGAAAAATTTAGGCTACAAGTATCTATCATTATTTCCTCAGATAACCACAATGATATTAACATTTATTCATTTGTGATAAAAGATTTTCAATGACTTAGACAACCAAAATGACCCAATTTGGATTTCAAATGTGGTGTTATTTTGTTCGTTTGTTTTAAAGAAGAAGGTGGGAATAAAAAGTGTACTAACAATAGCAATTACTGCATTTTATCATCTAAATCTGGCACATGAAATTGGCATTGCCCATGGTTATGGAATTGTTCCAAATATTTTTATGTTTTCTCTGCCTCAGACCTCCATAACCTTTAATATAATAGCTTGTGTTATCTTCAATACGTGTTTTACTGCTTTGTCAGTAACCTGAACTTTTTTGGCCAAATGTTCTTACTTCCCCCAACTCTTCAGGGAAGATTTGTAGCACAAGCAGCCTATGAAAAATAGCTTTTTTTTTTAAGTTTATTTTTTTATATTAATTTTTTATTATGTTATGTTAGTCACCATACAGTACATCCCTAGTTTTTGATGTAATGTTCCATGATTCATTACTTGTGTATAACACCCAGTGCACCATGCAATACGTGCCCTCCTTAATACCCATCACCGGCCTATCCCAATCCCCCACCCCCCTCCCCTCTGAAGCCCTCAGTTTGTTTCCCAGAGTCCATAGTCTGTCATGGTTCATTGCCCCTTTTCAATTAGCCATCATATAGTGCATCATTAGTTTCAGATGCAGAGTTCAGTAATTCATCAGTTACATATGACACCCAGTGTCATATCACGTGCCCTCCTTAATGCCCATCATCCAGTTACCCTGTCCCCTCACCCACCTCACCTCCAGCAACCCTCAGTTTCTTTCCCATACTTAAAAATCCCTCATGGTTGGTCTCTATCTCTGATGACTTACCATTCCATTTTCCCTCCCTTCCCCTACAATCTTGTGTGCTGTTTATTATATTCCTTATATGAGTGAAACCATATGATAATTGTTTTTCTCTGACTTATTACGCTCAGCATAATACCCTCCAATTCCATCCACGTCAATGTAAATGGTAATATTTCATCCTTTCTGATGGCTGAGTAATATTCCTTTATATATATATATACCATACCTTCTTTACCCATTCATCTGTCATTGGGCATCTTGGCTCTTTCCATAGTTTGGCTATTGTGGACATTGCTGCTATAAACATTGGGGTTCAGGTGCTCCTTGGATCACCACATTTGTATCTTTGGGGTAAATACCTAGTAGTGCAATTGCTGGGTCATAGGGTAGCTCTATTTTTAACTTCTTTAGGAATCTCCATACTGTTTTCCAGAGTGGCTGTACTAGCTTCCGTTCTCACCAACAGTGTAAGAGGGTTCCCCTTTCTCTGCATTCTCACCAACAGTTGTTATTTCCTGTCTTGTTAATTTTAGCCATTCTGACTGGTGTGAAGTGGTATCTCATTGTGGTTTTGATTTGTATTTCCCTGATGCCAAGTGATGCTGAGCATTTTTTCATGGTCTGTTGACCATTTATATGCCTTCTTTGCAGAAATGTCTGTTCATGTATTTTGCCCATTTCTTTACTGGATTATTTGTTCTGTGGGTGTTGAGTTTGATAAGTTCATTATAGATCTTGGATACTAGCCTTTTATTTGATGTCATTTGCAAATATCTTCTCCCATTCCGTAGGTTGCCTTTTAGTTTTGTTGACTGTATCCTTTGCTGTGAAAAGATTTTTATCTTGATGAAGTCCCAATATTTCATTTTTACTCTTGTTTCCCTTGCCTTTTTCTTGATTAAAACTCTCCAAAGTGTAGGGATAGAGGGAACATACCTCAATATCATAAAAGCCATCTATGAAAAGCCCATAGCAAATATCGTTCTCAATAGGGAAAAACTGAGAGCTTTTCCCTTAAGGTCAGGAACATGACAGGGATGCCCACTCTCATCACCATTGTTCAACATTGTACTAGATGTCCTAGCCTCAGCAATCAGGACACAAAAGAAATAAAAAGCATTCAGATTGGCAAAGAAGAAGTCAAACTTTCACTCTTTGAGATGACATGATACTTTATGTGGAAAAGCCAAAAGACTCCACCCCAAAATTGCTAGAACTCATACAGGAATTCAGCAACATGGCAGGATATAAAATCAATGCACAGAAATCAGTTGCATTTCTATACACTTACAATAAAACAGAAGAAAGAGAAATTATGGAATTGATTCCATTTATAATTGTACCAAAAATCATAAAATACCTAGGAATAAACCTCACCAAAGAGGTAAAGGATCTATACTCTAAAAATTACAGAACACTTATGAAAGAAATTGAGGAAGACACAAAGAGGTGGAAAAACATTCTATGCTCACAGATTCAAAAAATAAACATTGTTAAAATGTCTACGCTACCCAAAGCAATCTACACATTCATTGCAATCCCTATCCAAATACCACCAGCATTTTTCACAGAGCTGGAACAAACAATGCTAAAATTTATATGGCACCAGAAAAGACCCAGAATCACCAGGGGCATGTTGAAAAAGAAAAACCAATGATGGGGGCATCACAATGCTGGACTTCAAGCTCTATTACAAAGCTGTAATCATCAAGACAGTATGGTACTGGCACAAAAACAGACACAGATCAACAGAACAGAATGGAGAACCCTGAAATGGATCCTCAACTCTATGGTCAACTAGTCTTCAACAAAGCAGGAAAGAATATCCAACAGAAAAAAAAAAGATAGTCTCTTCAGTAAATGGTGCTGGGAAAGTTGGACAGCCACATGTAGATGAATGAAACTGGACCATTTTCTTACACCATACACAAAGATAAACTCAAAATGGATGAAAGACCTAAATGTGAGATAGGAATCCATCAAAATCCTAGAGGAGAACACAGGCAGTAACCTCTTCAACCTCGGCTGCAGGAACTTATTGCTTAGATACGTCTCCAAAGACAAATAACTTCTTAATTCAACACAATCTGTATGTTTTTTTTTTTTCAGAAGTACTAATGTCATCTTTAATGATTAATAAGTCTGTTTTTGGTTTTGATTAATATAATCTTACTAGTACCAGGAACCAAAGACAGAGATATTTTAATCTGGTTTGATTTGTGATGCTTTATTGGACTTTCTCTTCAAGGAATGTTGAAGTGGCTATGTTAATCATGCTCTAGACAGGAAGACAGAAATCATACCAGTGGTTAACACTGGGAGTATTTAATCCAAGGAATTTGATAAACAATTTAGGTGGACTGAGGACACAAAGGGACTACAGAAATAATAGAGATAATAACTGCAGGATGTCACTTCCACCTGTATGTCTGTGGGAACAGAGAGGAGTTTGAAGTTATGAAAACTTAGAAGCTTGGTGGAAAGTCTTCCCAGAGCTGACACTCAGACCCGTAATGAGAAGGTGATATCCTGTGGTCATAGTATCTCAGGAGCTGAGAGAATGGATCACATAGGATCCAAGACCCAAACTCCTGTGAAGGGGAACTTTATAGCTGGAGCTCATGCCTTGGGAGCACAGAGGAGGATCCCTAATGGACCTGAGAGTCAGATCCTTGAGAAGCACCCCACTGGTGTCTGGTTCTGTTTCTTCCAAGGGAACATGATGAGATTTTGCTGGGAGTGTGGGAAAAAATAAAACTAGAAAGTGGAACCAGTGATGTTGGCATTGTTGTGTGGCATTGGCAGGAATAGCAAGCAAACATGCTGGGATACTCATCCTTCCAATAGCTTCCAGTTTCCTTTAACATATTCCAATTAACAGAACATAGTAGGGAACCAGCCAACAAATGATAATCATGCTTCCTGATTCCTGGCTTTCTTATCAAAGCAGAATAGAGAATAGTGATTTTAGAGCTGAGATACAGTATTTTCATAGCCAGCACGGTGGGGTAATATGCATGTAATACAGTTAAGTTTGATATAGCCATTAAATGGGCTTAGTTGCTGTATTATGGACTGCTGATCATAGCAACAGTATCTAGTAATTATAGACAAGTGCATCCACAGTTGACATATTTCTGCATATAATCTTCTGGAATGCACCTCATTGACAATTTCCAGGAAACATTGGACTTGAACTATTTGTTACACCAAATGGACCTACCTGACATGTATGGAACATTTTTTCCAGTAGAGTCAGAATACATCTTCTCAAACACCTAGGGAACATTTTCTGGGATCAATCATATGTTAGGTCACAAAACAAGTCTTAAGAAAATTACCTGTCAGCCTTATGAGGGATTCTGAGGCAACTCAGATCTTTTGCCTGGATACTACTGCTCACATATTTTGTTTCCTCTTGGGGAGGGGAATGATTCTTAAGATTGTATGCCTTGTCTCTCTCTCTCTCTCCCCCTCCTCTTTTTCAATGTTTGTGTTTTGCCTTTTTTTAAAAAATTTTAAGTAGCCTCCACATTCAATCTGGAGCTAGAACTTATGACCCTGAGACCAAGAGTGGTATGTTCTACCAAATGAGCTAGCCAAGGGCCCCAAGATTTTATGCCTTCTCTTGATCCTGCAGAGACAGGCTGGGTGCTGCTAGCCTCTCATCACTTTCTCTGGAATGGTGCTTCTAGTTCAACTTGTGTGATTTCTCTCAATCCTGCAGAGTCCATCCAGCATTCTTTGTGTGCTCACTGGCCATCTGCAAAAAGTTTGCACAGTCTACCCATGGGGATGCATATAGGGAGCTAATCACAGAGGGTGTATGGTGAAGTGTATGCAGTATTGAGGGTGCCCATACGTCAGATAAAGGGTCTGAGGTGAGGCATCTCCACTAACTTGTGGGAAGTTTTCCCAATGGAATCCACAAAGTGGTTAATAGGCTCTGCATCTGCATCCCTTCTATGAGTTCCAAACCCTGGCTGCTGTGCTCCCAACCTCTCCCTGTCCCTAAGTCATGCAAATCACCTCATTATTCTGGGTGCATTGAGAAAGACATGGGCCTCCTTGAACATCCTACACAGATGGGGAAGCTAGGTGCTCCCTCACTATCCTCTTACTTTCCCCTGTGGAAGAGGGGATCTCTCTTGGCACTGAGTTGTGCCATCATGGGGTAGTGTGATGCAGGTAAGGTGAACCTGTTCTTATGCTTTCTAATGCATCTATTTCCTGATTTTTTGCTCCAGTGGAGTGCTGGAACTTCTCCATTGGACCCCTGGACTTCCACAAAGTTACTCTTGTCTGTGGGTGACTGTCAAAATCAGTGTTCTTTGGAGGGAAGGTGGTAGAATCCACTATCTTACTCGCACTCATAGTCTTGACCCAGAGCTATGTTTTCTCTCCAGATCTCTTTCATAATAGTCTAAGGAGACCTGGAGCAGTAGGACATCCCACAGAGCATCACATTGTCCATTATATTGATGCAATGATGAAACCATGCTAACCAAGTGGGATAGACACCAAGTACACTCCAGAGGGTGGTTGGCAAACCTACAAAGATGCAGAATCCTGCCACATCAATTACAAGTTTTAGTGGCCCAGGGTTTTGGAGCATGCTAGGACATCTCTATCACCACAAATGGAAAGCTCTGTGTCTTGTTCCCATGCATGAGGAGAATGCACAATGCTTAGCAGGCCACTTTGGGTTCTGAGGCATGCACACTGACTGTACTTCTCTCCCCATCTCTTTCTACACATAATTAGGTGTGGCCTAGCTGATGCTGAACTTTTCTTGACCACCAAGAGGATCCTCAGACATTTCTATGTATTTTCTGTTAAAGGGTTGGCTTATTTGTGTATATTCCTTCTGAATGAAGACTAAATCTCTAAGTATTCATGGCCCTAAGGACTATGGCTGATCAAGAAATGTGGCTGTGTTCTGACCTTACCCTAATATGTGCAGACAGTTGTCAGCAGCTTTGCTCCCCCCCCCTTCATGTTTCTGGGGCATAAGGGAAGGTACTGTAAGATATGCTACATGTATAGCCTGATATGGGGATACTTCCAAAAATATTCTGGATTTATATTCTGTTACTTAACCTACTGTGTGTGTGTGTTAGCACAGGTGTGAGGATGTGCAGGTGTGGGTGCACATACATGAGACTATTTTCTGTCAATTCATAGCCACCTGAAATGATGTCTTTAGGGATATTTCACTGTGTAGTCTTCCATATATTGAATATATTCTGTTCATATTTTCGTGGGTATTGTTTATATACAATAGACTGACCACATCTGATATCAAGAGGAAGGGATGACATATACTGTCATGGAAAGGGAGGGACAATACAAGACCAGCTCTTCACCGGGGCACATGGATTCTCTATTTCTCCTGGATGTTGCCAGAGAGTTAAAGTACAGACCTGCTTTGGTGGCAGAACTATTCATATTTATTTTTTCTGCACTTAGGCAAATTACTCTGTGGCCTAAAATATGGCACAAAGAAGGTCAGGTTGTGGCCAGTGGTACAGAAGTAAAATGACAGTATTTCAATGGAATTCTCCAATCTAACACCCCAGAACTTGGAACATCCCTTGGAATAGCCTCCTTCACCCATTCTTCTGCATGTATTTTGAGCTGCAGTTTCATCGTTCAGTGTTATTTTATCCTTGTTCTATCTTTCATGGATTCCTGAAATTTACAGATCATTGATTACACTTATATACCAGTGTTACTATAAATTTAATCTTTATTCCAAATGTATTTTCTCCTTTTCCTAGAATGAGAGTAGTTTGGACATATGTGCTCTCTCCACCTTCCTTATATAATCTCCAATCTTCTGTCTTTTAAAAAATATAATAGTTTTATTGTGATACAATTCATATATAGTACAATTTTCCCATTTAATATGTAAAGGTTTAATGATTTTTAGTATACTCACTGAGTTTTGCAATTATCATTACAGTAAATTTTAGATCATTTTTATAATCCACAAATGGAACACCCTACCTACAGTCTTATCGCCATACCTTCCATCCCACCCAGCCCAATGTAACCACTAATCCACTTTTGTCTCTGTAGATTTGCCTGTTTGAGACCTTTCATATAAACTGAATCATATACTATGTAGTCTTTTGTTATTGGCTGCTTTCAATTAGCATAATATTTTTAAGTTTCATCCATTTTGTCTTTTTTTAATTTAAATTCAATTTAGTTAGCATATAGTGTATTATTAGTTTCAGGGGTAGAATCAAGTGATTCATCAGTTGCATATAACACCCAGTGTTCATTATATCAAGTGCTCTCTTTAATGCCCATCACCCAATTACCCCATCTCCCCACCCACTGCACCTCCAGCAACCCTCAGTTTGTTCCCTATAGTTAAGAGTCTTTTATGGTTTGCCTCCCTCTCTGTTTTTATCTTTTATTTTTCCTTCCCTTCCCCTGTGTTCACCTGTTTTGTTTCTTAAATTGCACATATGAATGAAATCATATGGTATTTGTCTTTCTCTGACTGACTTATTTTGCTTAGCAAATTACCCTTTAGTTCCATCCACATAGTTGCAAATGGCAAGATTTCATTCTTTCTGATGGCTGAGTAGTATTCCTATATATATATATACATACCACATCATCTTTGTCCATTCATCTGTCAATGGACATTTGAGCTCCTTCCATATTTTGGCTGTTGTGGACATTGCTTCTATAAACATTGGGATGCATGTGTCCCTTTGAATTACTATTTTTGTATCCTTTGGTTAAATGTGTGGTAGTGCAATTGCTAGGTAGTTCTATTTTTAACTTTTTGAGACTCCTCCATACTGTTTTCTAGAGTGGCTGACTTCTGTGCATAGATTTTATGTCCTGTGACTTTGCTGAATCCTGTATTAGTTCTAGCAATTTTTTGGTGGAGTCTTTCAGGTTTTCTACATAGAGTATCACGTCATCTGTGAAGAGTGAGAGTTTGACTTATTTGTCGATTTGGATGCCTTTTATTTCTTTTTATTGTCTGATTGCTGAGGCTAGGGATTTCTAGTACTATGTTGAAGAGCAGTGGTGAGAGTGGACATCCCTGCCATATTCCTGACCTTTGGGGGAAAACTGAGAGTTTTTCCCCGTTGAAGCTGATAGTCACTGTGGATCTTCTGTATATGGTTTTTATGGTGCTGAGGTATGTTCCCTCTATCCCTACATGGTGGAGGGTTTTTATCAAGAAAGGATGCTGTATTTTGTCAAATGCTTTTTCTTTATCTATTGAGAGGGTCATATGGTTCTTGTCCTTTGTCTTATTAATGTGGTGTATCACATTGTTTGAGTTTGTGTATTTTGAATTACCCTTGCCTCCCAGGAACAAATCCCACTTGGTGATGGTGAATAATCCTTTTAATGTACTGTTGGATCCTATTAGCTAGTATCTTGGTGAGAATTTTTCATCCATGTTCATCTGGCATTTTGCTCTCTAATTCTCCTTTTTGGTGGGGTCTTTGTCTGGTTTTGGGATCAAGGTAATGCTGGCCTCATAAAATGAGTTTGGAAGTTTTCCTTCCATTTCTATTTTGCAGGACATTTTCAGAATAGGTATTAACTTTTCTTTAAATGTTTGGTAGATTTCCCCTAGGAAGCTATCTGGCCCTGGACTCTTGTTTTTTGGGAGATTTTTGATTACTACTTCAATTTCTGTGCTTGTTATGGGTCTGTTCAGGTTTTCTATTTCTTCCTGTTTTAGTTTTGGTAGTTTATGTTTCTAGGAATGCATCCATTTCTTCCAGATGGCCTAATTTGTTGGCATATAGATTGCTCATAATATTCTGTTATAATTATATTTCTATGGTGTTGGTTGTGATCTCTCCTCTTTCATTCATGATTTTATTTGGGTCCTTTCTCTTTTGTTTTTGATAAGTCTGGTTAGGGGTTTAACAGTCTTATTAATTCTTTCAAAGAACCAGCTCCAAGGTTTAATTGATCTATTCCCCTTTTTTTGAATCCTATAGCATTGATTTATGCTCTAATCTTTATTATATCTCTTCTCCTACTGAATTTAGGCTTTATTTGCTATTCTTTTCCCAGTTCCTTTAGGTTTAAGGTTAGGTTATGTATTTGACATTTTCCTTCTTTCTTGAGAAAGGCCTGTATTGCTATCTACTTACCTCTTGGGATTGCCTTTGCTGCATTCCAAAGGTTCTGAACTGTTGTGTTTTCATTTTCATTTGTTTCCATGTATTTTTTTAAACTGTAATCGCCTGGTTGACCCATTCATTCTTTTGTAGCATGTTCTTTAACCTCCATGTATTTGTGGTCTTTCCAAATTTTTTCTTGTGGTTGACTTCAAGTTTCATAGCATTGTGGTCTGAAAATATGCATGGTATGATTCAGTCTTTTTGTTCTGTTTGAGACCTGATTTGTGACCCAGTATGTGGTCTATTCTGTAGAATGTTCCATGTATACTTGAGAAGAATGTGTATTCTTCTGCTTTAGGATATAATGCTTTGAATATATCTGTGAAGTCCATCTGGTCCAGTGTGTCATTAAAGACCCTTGTTACCTTGTTGATCTTCTGCTTAGATGATCTGTCTATTGCTGGGAGTGGGGTGTTAAATTCCCCTACATTACTATATGATTATCAGTGAGTTTCTTTAATTTTGTTACTTGTTGGTTTATATATTTGGCTGCTCCCAAGTTAAGGTCATAAATATTTACAACTGTTAGATCTTGTTGGATAGAACCCTTTTTATGATATAGTGTCCTTCTTCATCTCTAATTACAATCTTTGGTTTGAAATCTAGTTTGTGTGATATAAGGATGGCTACTCCAGCTTTCTTTTGATGTTCATTAGCATGATAAACAGTTCTCCATCTCCTCACTTTCAATCTGGATTTGTCTTTGGGTCTAAAATAAGCCTCTTGTAGACAACATATCTATGGGTCTTTTTTTTTTTAATCCATTCTGATACCCTATGTCTTTTGATTGGAGCCTTGAGTCCATTTACATTCCGAGTAATTATTGACAGATATGAATTTTGTGCCATTGTATTACCTGTAAATTCACTCTTCCTGTAGATTGTCTCTGTTCCTTTCTGGCCTTTGTTACTTTTGGGCTCTCTCTTCACTCAACGGATCCCCTTTAATATTTTTGCAGGGCTGGTTTAGTGTTCATAAATTTCTTTAGTTTTTGTTTGTCCTGGAAACTCTTTATTTCTTCTTCTATTCTAAATGATGGCCTTGCTGGATAAAGTATTCTTGGCTTCCTATTTTTCCTATTTAGCACATTAAATATGTCATGCCATTCCTTTCTTGCCTGGCAGGTCTCTGTGGGCAAGTCTGCTGCCAGCCTTATGTGTCTACCCTTATAGGTTAAGGACCTCTTGTCATGAGATACTTTCAGGATTTTCTCTTTATCTTTGTAATTTGCAAGCTTCACTATAATATGTTGAGGTGTTGATCTATTTTTGTTGATTTTGAAGTGGGTTCTCTGTGCTTCCTGGACTTTTTAAAAAGATCTATATTGTTTTTTTAATATTCTATTTAATTAATATCTACTAGCCTAATCATTATTATTTTTTTCTTTTGCTTGATTTAAGACCAGTTTGCTCTTTTTCCCCAGTATTTTAAAGTGGTTGTTTAGGTAATTGACTTGAGATATTTTCTTTTTCAATACAAGCATTATGGCTATAAATTTTCCTCTATGCACTCTTTAGCTTCACCTCACAATTTTGGTATGTTGTGTCTTTATTTTCATTTATCTCAAAGTATTTTCTAATTCCTTTTGTGATTTCTTTTTTGGCCCATTGATTAGGAGTGTATTGTTTAAATTTCTAATATTTGTGAATTTCTAAATTTTTGTTATTGATTTATAATTTAATTCCCTTGCAAACCACTTCTCTTGGAATTAATCCCCTGATTTACATGCATAGATAGGCAGGATAGCATATGGCCTTTTCAGCTTACCTCTCTTATCTTGAATCCTGTTGCTTATGATAGAGCTAATGAAAGGGTGATTGAAGCCCCAGGATTCTATGACTGCCATGCCTGGGATAGAGCTTCTGCCATATGAGTAGGGCTGGGTGCATGAAGACAGCCACTGACCTCTTGACTGTACTCACCTAGAATTTAGCTTCCACAACTGGAGCTGAGGTGATAAGAATGAGGAATGTGGTGGTCTGCTGTTTCTGGGAGATATCATAGGCTTAGACTGAGAGCTGGTGGGAGTGGGGGTGTGGAAGGGGCTAGGGAACAAAGCACTATGTTCTTGGCTACACCTATCTGGAGTGGAGTATCAATATACTGTACTGGGGGGGAAGAGAGGGGTGAATGCTGGTTCTGATTCAAGTGCCACAGACTCATGCCGTTCTTTTTTTTTTTTTTATTAATTACTTATTTTAAAAAGTAGGCTCCACACCCATTGTGAGTTCAGACCTGAGCTGAGATCAAGAGTTGGACACTCAGGGGCGCCTGGGTAGTGCAGTCATTAAAGCGTCTGCCTTCGGCTCAGGGTGTGATCCCGGCGTTCCGGGATCGAGTCCCACATCGGGCTGCTCTGCTGGGAGCCTGCTTCTTCCTCTCTCACTCGCCTGCTGTGTTCCCTCTCTCACTGGCTGTCTCTCTGTCACATAAATAAATAAAATCTTAAAAAAAAAAAAAAAAGAGTTGGACACTTAACTGAGCCAGCCAGATGCCCCCAGATTCCCACTGCTCTTAAAGTAATTTAATAGATTTTCCCAAATAGAGGTTTTTCTTTTGCTGTATGTTCTTAAGGCAATTTTCAGAGAGTTTAAATGTTTTTACCCATGTCTATATAAATTTTTACTGTTTGTGGTTGCTGCCCTGGAGAGAGTGTCTGCAGATGTCCTCATGCTATCATTCTGAAAGTTGACCTCTCCAGTTCTTGACTTTTTAGTTTAATCAACACATTGTTATGGTTTCCTGATCTTCCCCAGTTGGACTAAATGTTGTTCTTATAAATCCTATTAATCCTTTTGCTTATATCTATATGTTATAACAATTCACATAGTATATCAGATTTTGATTAGTTGCTTTCTTATCTACATATTTCACTAATTATGACAATATCTTCTTGTTTGTCTCTGCCACTCTATCATATTGTTCAGTGTCTAGCAACAGTAGATACTCAGTAAATGAAAGAATGAATCAATGGTGATTAAATTGTATATAAGAATAATAGAGAGCAGGGTCTCATTGAGGATTAAACAAAACTTAAGAACTCTTTATTATGTATACTTTAAGAAAACAAAATGAGATGGAAAAATATGAGTTACTGTTTTAAGAATAATTTTGGAGACTTGATCTAATGGGCAAAGTGTTCATTTTAGCCATTGTCATTCATACTTTCAAAACTTTATATTAAGATATATAATACCCATAATATTAGTATATTTTATTGCTTATTCGAAAGAGTAGATTAGTAATAGTTCTATTGAAAATAAAAAATAAATTTGTCAAACTGCATCTCCTACCCATCCTACCCAGCTATCTAGTTTTTTGTTTTTTGGCTTTTTTTTTTTTTTTTTTTTTTGTTTTAGGCCACTGGTAGAAGAAAGCATATTGATTAAATTCTAGGTCTTAGAAGTGATTACTAAGGAGTAGATTTTACTACAGAAGTATTTGAGTCAGACCTCAGATCCTTTGGCAAAGAGGACTTTTTTAATGGCCCTACGTATCTGCTTGGTCTTCACACTATAAATAATGGGATTCATCACTGGTGGAATAAGCAAATACACATTGGCCATAAGAGTGTGTACATAAGGAGGTGCCTTTTTCCCAAACCTATGGACAAAGCACAAGCTAATGAGAGGAATGTAGAAGATGGCAACAGCACCTACATGGGAGATACAAGTGCTGAAGGTTTTATGCCGTTCCTCTGGGGAAGCAATGCTTAGGATGGTCTTAATAATCATAGTATAGGAGAGAAGAATAAAGATGGAGTCCACTCCTGCAGTAACTACAAGGGCAGTAAGTCCTAAAACACTGTTGATCTTATTGTCAGAACATGACAGCTGGATTATATCAGGATGAAAACAATAAGAATGATGAAGCACATGGCTTTGGCAGAAGGATAAACGTTTAAGAAGCAGGACCAGAGGCATTAGGATCACTGTCCCCCTGACAAGGATGGCAAACCACACTTTGACAATTCTGGAATCAGTCAAGATGGCAGCATATCTCAGTGGGTTACAAATGGCAATGAAGCGGTCAAAGGCCATTGCCAGGAGCACTGAAGACTCCATGACAGTAAAGAGTTGAATGAAGAATGTCTGGGCAACACAGGCATGGAAACTTATCTGTCTTGCACTGAACCAGAATATGCCCAGCATAGTGACCAGCGCTGAAATACACAAGCCCAAGTCAGTGGTTGAGAGCATAGAGAGGAAATAGTACATAGGTTCATGGAGACTTGACTCAGTGATGATGACAAACAGGATTATACCATTCCCAGAGAGGGCAGTCACATACAGACAGCAGAAAGGGATGGAGATCCAGGTGTGGGCAGCTTCCAGTCCTGGAACTCCCGTCAGGAAAAAGGTCAGAGAAGTGGAAGTGATGTTAGGAAAAGATGACATGATGACTTTGGAGGAATAATTTTTTTTAAATAAAATATCCTAGAAGGAGAAATGAAAACACCATTCAGCAATTTCATTGTGATTTCTATTAACTGCCCTTAGATCAATCAAATTAGAGATTATTCTTAAGACTTTATCCTTTCCTTTTTGCTTTTCAGTTATGATTTCTATTTTTTTTTTCTGTATTGAACTTCTCCTCCGTGATTTGTATTTCCTAATTCACAAAAGAGAATAGGGATTTTTTTTTTTATCTCAGCAGTACTTTTCATCATCTTGCACTTTAACCCAAAGCATTTTCTTTCCCCCCTCCCTGTACTTCCTACATAGAAAGAGAATTGTAGCAAGATAATCTGAAAATGTCAAGAATTTAATGGGTATCTCGAAGTAATATTGATTTTTAAAAGTAAGATTTATTATTTAATAAAGAATATATGTATGTTTGGGTATTTGTCTTGATACTAGTGCATTATCATGGAACTTTATCATACATTTTAAAGACATATAATCTTTTCAAGAAATAATTTAAAGAAATAATTTTATACAGGTCAAAATAGCTTATTCATTATTTCTTGGTCAGTGGATCTTATCCTTGTCTTGCTAAGGTTATTTCTAATCTGGGGTTACATTTATGATATTGATTTTTTATTTTCTTAATCTGTTATCACTGTAGTAGTGATACATAATTGTTATAGAAGATTTTCTTTAGCATCATCTTCGGCAGTTAGTCCCTTTCAGAGACAACTGTATTAAACTTTAAGGCTAAGAGTGAACTGTGTGTACAGAGGCCAGATATTAGATACTTCCCTCTTCAGCCCTAGGGTTGCTGCAGTCATTGCCACCTGTTACTTATGTATAGCCTCAGAAGAGTACACTTACAGAGGGTAACTTCATCAAAGTAAATACACATTTGAGCTTTCAGGTCCACCCTTAGGCAGCATCTGAAATGAGGCTTATTATTATGTAGATGAAGTCCTGGGTAAGTTTTCTTCTCCTTCTATTCCTCTTTCCCTGTATTGACTTAACTCTTTTGTGATCTAGTCCCCTTAATGTACTGGAAAGTCTTGCTGAGATCTTCACTAAGCCAATATGGCAGTGCTCTGAATACCCTAAGCTGTCTTCTCTTTGGTGTCTCAAAGACTGGTTACTTTCCTCATAGTCCTAGTCATTGGCTGGAATCCCACTGGTCCTTCCTGAACATTTGGATCCACTGTGCCTCCAACCACTTGATTTGGAGAATGTATTCCTGCAGCTGTGTTCTACCTAGACAATTTTATCTCCATATTTATTGAAACATTCCAGTTCCAAATCTTAGTTTGTGACACCTCTTGTGGCTACCTGTTGTATTGTTGACTACTTATTTTTAAATCTCTAGGTATTATTGCTGTCTAGTCTCAACTTTTATCCCTGCTCTATAGCCTACTGAAATTCTGACATACCTTACATCTGAGGTTGCTCAGTTTGGGTTCATTCACAAAATAGGCACATGTCTTTGGTCTTGTCATTTAATGTTGATATTAAGAATGACTGAATTAGATAATCTCCATTATTGTTTTCTTATTCTGTGCAGTTACAGTTTAAAAAAACATCACAGAAACAAGGTTGTGGGCATTACTTAAAATCCTTAAATATTTGAGAGATTATGGAAAGGGCCCCATGCAGAAATTTCAATTGTGTATAGTCATTATGGAATAGTTACTGCGCTGATTATAAGATGATCCATGCTCCATAATTATTTGACTGAAAGTGTATTAAGTGGAATGAAATCAATTTCTCAGTTTTCTGGCATCATTCAAAAATCAATATATGCAAAAGTAAAAATAAAAATCCCTGTGTATCAGATAATTTTCAAAGAACATTTTAAAGGAGATATATATATATATATATATATATATATATGGAAATTATTAGAAAAATAATGCCCTTATGGCTGGAATCATCAATACAAATTTAAGTAGATTTAATTTAAATAAAATAAATACTCAAGAAAGTTAATATTTAAAACCAGTGTCCATTCGCAGGAAAGTAGCAGCAGTAGGCTTCAAGAAAACATTCTATTTTGGTTTTTGAAGTTTCTTCTAAGGCAGCATAAGACATTGGCTTTAATTTATAACATTTTAGAATAGTGTAGAATCCTAGAATTTTTAAATTGGAATATACCTTAGAGATATTTTAATTTCTTCCATAGAATGACATTGATTTTATAACATGGCCTTCCAGTTGCCTAAAAGCAACTGCTTAATTTTATTGGTCTTATTCCTATCAAGTTGAATTGAAGGGATTAGTGTATAAAGAAAAAAAGAATAGTTGGAAATGATAAAGTTTAGAATCAGCCAGGAGAAGAGAAAACTAAGAGCAAACACATGGTTGTATTCAAATGGCTGAAATGTTATTATATTTGAGAAGAGCTACATTTGATCTATGTGCCATACAGAAGACAAGCCTAGGGGTGCCTGGGCGCAGTCGTTAAGCGTCTGCCTTCGGCTCAGGGCATGATCCCGGCGTTATGGGATTGAGCCCCACATCAGGCTCCTCCGCTGGGAGCCTGCTTCTTCCTCTCCCACTCCACCTGCCTGTGTTCCCTCTCTCGCTGGCTGTCTCTCTCTCTGTCAAATAAATAAATAAAATCTTAAAAAAAAAAAAAGAAGAAGACAAGCCTAGAGCCAGCAGGAGGGAATTTATAAAGCCCTAAGAAGTTCTTTAACACATGGAATGATCCAGAAACAGTGGAGGAGTGAGCTTCCAGTACTATATGTCAAAAAAGTCACTTCAAGCACAAATACTGAAAATTCATTCAGTCATTCAGAAAATATGTACTGCACATCTGTGGATCAGAAACAGGAAATTAAATGTTAAGCACAATGTTGTCTCCAACCCTGAAAATACTTAGTTGACTAGGAGACACAGACAAGTAACATGGAATTAACAGCGTAAAGAATAAATCTAGAATGCTATGAGAGTGCATAAAAAGACAACAGGCTCTTTGTGAGGGATAAGGAATGGTTTCCAGTAAATAATGATGTCTAGATTGAGACCTGAATTCTAAGTAGAGTTGGCAAGAAATGGATTTAGGTATGTGTATGTGTGACAGTTAGTTTTATGTGTCAACTTGACTGAGCCACAGAATGTCCATATATCTGATTAAATGTTATTTTTGGGTATGTCTGTGAAGGGATTAGCATTTGAGTCAGTAGATTGAGTGAAGCAGATTACCCTCCCCACTGTGGGTGGGCTTCATTCAGTTAGTTGAGGGCCTGAATAGAACAAGCAGAGGAATGAAGGGTTCTTTCTCTCTCTGCCTGATGGCTGAGCTGGAACATGAGTGTTCTGCCCTTGGGCTGGAACTTACACCATCAGTGCTCCTGGTTTTCAGGCCTTCAGACTTGGACTGGTACTACAGCCCTGGCGTTCCCAGATCCCCAGCTTATAGATGGCAGACTGTGGGACTCCTCAGCCTCCATAATTGTGTGAACCAATTCTTCATAATATCTATCATCTATCTATCTATCTATCTATCTATCTATCTATCTATCATCTATCTTTCTCATTGGTAAATTGGAGATAATAATATAGCTTCTTGGAAAGGTATTTAAGATCTATCATTTATGAAATCCCACAATGTGTCAAGCTTTACATGAATTTTGTGCTTTATGTGGATTATCTTTTATTAATTTGAAAATCGTATTGCATATAAGATTCCAATTTTTCATCCCAGGAAGGTAAAAATTAGAGAGATAAACAAACTGCAATATTTCATACAGTGGGAAAGCTAGGATTTGAATTCCATTCATGTAAATTTAAAATTGGTTAAATTTCTACTATGCTGCATATCAATACTTCTTGATGTGGTGAAATTTGTAGAATAAGATTAAAAAAAATAAACTTTTGGGCGCCTGGGTGGCTCAGTCGGTTAAACATCTGCCTTTGGCTCAGATCATGATCCCAGGGTCCTGGGATCAAGTCCTGCATTGGGCTCCCTGCTCAGCAGGGAGTCTGCTTCTCCCTCTTCCTCTGCCCCTCCCTTCTGCTTATGCTCTCTCTCTCTCTGAAATAAATAAATAAAATCTTTAAAAAAATAAACTTTTATGTTACATATGCATATGAATTACTAAAATGTCAAGTATTCATGTGATTTTTTCCCCTTCAATAGTCATACACTATCGTTGTTCCTTGACACTAAATATTCATATAAATGCATGTGTACTAAGGTTTCCAACACATGAAATTTGATAGATTTGTTTTTCATTTCCTGATTTTTGTTGCTTTACTTAAAACATTTCCTTGTCAATTGAAGAGAGATGGAAAGCTGTTATTTCTTTACATGCTAAATTATTAAGACCGCTGGTCAAATTAATCATGTATGTTAGATAATAGTGTCTCCAGAAGTCATGTATTTGAGCTATGGATACTTCTATTAGTGCTGCTCATTTTCATAGCCACTGCTGACATATTTAACCTAAGTTAATTGACTTCGAACGTTATCTCTTCATTATCAGTCTGGCTTGAATATCTTGATCTCTTTAAGAATATTATAGTAACATGACATCAAAAACTTATGATGTACCATATGTTGGCTAACTGAACATAATAATAATAAAAAAAGAATATTATAGTCTGTTATTCTGAATGGACCAACATCATCCCCACTACAAGAAAAAGAACTAAAATCTCATGCCTTATGAATAACAAATCTCTATTATTTTTGGACGAATTATTTATCTCTTTGAAATTCAACATTGGGATTTGGCCATATGACCCTAGATATCCCATATTCTATGTTTTTGGTTAAAGAAATTATATTGTTCTTACTTTTTGTGGCAGAATTCTACATAGATGTCAAATTCAGTTTGGGGACTACTCAGACTCCCTGTGTCTAGTACCATGGACAAAACACTTTAGATATTTTATCTTATCTAAGGAATCCTAGCCAGATTTTAAACTGACCTCATGCTCTGGATTTTTTTATTTTCAGATTTTTACTGTTCATGAGTTTTTTTCAGAATTGAGATTCAGTACATTGGAAAGAATCTCTATTTTTTTTTTTTCTAAGCTTTGTTGACAACTCTATAATACCGGGACATTTCCAGTAGTAAAATCTTAAATCAATGGCAGTTCCACAGCATCTTATGCTTGCGTGGTGGCATCTTAGAAATACTTCCTCTAATGAAGTCAAATTTCTTGTTGCAAGATGAGCCCACATAAACCTAACATTAATACATATCCACTGTCTTTCTGATGCCTCTGTACTTACATCAAGTGAAGATGATGAAGAAGGGACAAGGATCTGAGGTATCATTCACCTCTGAGTGGAGAGTATCTATGAGAAACCCATTCTCAGGAGAATCATTTGCCCCTTAAAAAAAATCTATTCTGTAGGGATCTTTCTGGTCAACTGTATTTTCTTGTTTTGCTTTTGTGCTTCAAAAACGCTACATGACTAAATCTGCTTGCTGTCCCATGTGGTTTAATGTACTGCAATTGCTAAGGTGGTTTTCTTTTTAACTTGCTATGAATAATATTGAAATATATGCCAGGAAAATATAAATACTGAGGAAACATGGAAAGAGTGTGAATATAGTTTTCACACCTGCTTCGGGAAGGAGACCACTGAATTCACTTGATATACTCTGGTATTTTAGATCCAGTTTTTCCACAGAGGGAAAGATTTAAAGATTATTCTCTACCCCCACCATTCCCTACAGAGATCAAAACAAATAAATGTTATATGGATGATAATAAATAACAGAGAGATATATACAGTTGTACCTTGTTAGAGTTCAGTGGCTTCCCAAACCTACTATTAGACATACCTGGGGATCTTGTTATAAATACAGATTCGTAGGCCTCATGCTAGAACTAGTAAAACAAAAAAGTTTGGGAGTGGGGCTCAGGAATCTGCACTTTCATAGATCTGGGGTTTTTAAGAGCAGTTTTAGGTTTATAGCAACAAAATTCAGTGGAAATTGCAGAGGTCCTGTATACCCCTCACCCCAACTTAATGCACAGCCTAACATCTCTGATCAAAGTGGTGCATTTGTCACAATCAGTGAACTTGTCTTTGGCACCTGAGAATTTTTTTTTTAATTATGTGTAGTAGTTGGTTCTGAGAAACCATTCATGAAAAAAACTCCTTAAATGATTCTTAGTCAAATTGGGCCATATGCAAACTGGGATGAATTCCAGAGACTGTGATCTCAGGTTCTAAAATAGCCCTTATCCTATGTGGTTTGGAAAGCAGAACTATGATCAATTGCTGGATAATATAGGTAGAAAAATTGGGATCAATTGTAAGAAAATGTCTTATACATGCAAAATGAATTAAATGACACTTAAATTGTTCAGATGGACTATTTGATAGTCTGTTATGTTCAGTTCAACAACTGTCATTGAGTATCTGCTAAGGATTGAGTATCTGCTAAGGATTGTAGAAGCCTTAAGGCTTTTTTTAATTTAGAGAATTTAGAGAATTTATAAACTTGTGACAGCCTTTATATTCATATTCATATAGTCAAAAGTACATAAAGGCAAGAAAAGATACTGGCAAAGCACTATAAAAGGCAAAATATGGGACACCTGGGTGACTCAGATGGTTAAACCTCTGCCTTCAGCTCAGGTCGTGATCTTTGGGTCCCAGAATCTAGTCCCACATCAGGCTTCTTGCTCAGTGGGGAGTCTGCTTTTCCCTCTGCCTCTGCTCCTCTACCCTGCTTATTCTCTCTCTCTCTCTCTCAAATTAATAAATAAAATCTTTTTTTTAAAGGCAAAATATGGGAAGGAGAGATCAAGTGTCATTGGGGAAATCATAAAAAAATTAATGAAGAAGATATTTGAAGATGAGCCTTGACATATAAGTAGAATTTCAAGGTGGAAAATGGGTGTCAAGGTTGAAGTAGAGTTAACAGTGAAGCTCACCATTAGGAAAGTTGCACCTACATAAAGGAACAGTTAGCAGAATGGTTTTCTTAGACTGCAGAGTATGTGAAAAGACAAAGAGTGAAAAGACAATCCAAATTGTGGAGGACTTTGTCAGAGATAGGAATGATATACGAGAAATAAACATGGAAGAGATGCATATTGGTTTGTTATTAAATTTTATTTGTGCTGGATATTTGGAAAATTAATTCAAAATGAATGATGTGTAGTGTTGATAGAAACAGCAGACAGATAGGAAGTCAGTTAGTCATCTAGGAATAGGGTAACTGAGAGGTACTGAGAATCTGACTTAGTATTTTGGTGGTAGGAAAGTTGTAGGACTAACAGCATTGTGGAGATGTTTGAATTAGATGACACCCAACTCTACGCAACTCTAAAATTGCATGGGTTATAACTCCAATTTATGATAAAATTTCACTGACTTTGAAAAAGTTCTTTATGGGCCAATAATTGTTAAATATGAGTTCCCTTAGAACACACAAGTTTGAGCACAGCTTTTTGAATCTGCTTTGTTTTCACACTATAGATGATGGGATTCATCACAGGGGGAATGAGCAAGTAAATATTAGCAATCAGTGTGGGCACATATGGTGGAGAATGTTTTCCAAATCTGTGAACAAAAGACAGGCTGATTAAAGGGATGTAGAATATGGCCACAGCTGTGATATGAGAAATGCAGGTGCTGAAGGCCTTTTTCCTCTCCTCTGGTGATGCAATGTTGAGAACTGAGCGAATGATCAGGACATAGGAAAGCAAGATAAAGATAGAGTCCACTCCAGCAGTAGAGATGATTGCTGTTAGTCCAAATGCACTGTTGATCTTTGTGTCTGAACACGAGAGCTTCATTACATCAGGGTGGAAGCAGTAGGAATGATGGAGCACATGACTTCGGCAGAACGATAGACGCTTGAGAAGCAGAACTAGTGGTGTCAGAATGACAGTCCCCCTGGTAATGACTGCCAAACCAATCTGTGCAATCCTTGCATGAGTTAGAATGGTAGCATATCTCAGTGGGTTGGAAATGGCCACAAAACGATCAAAAGCCATAGCCAGGAGCACTGAAGATTCCATGAAAGTGAAAAGGTGAATGAAGAACATTTGTGATAAGCAAGCATTAAAGCTGATCTCCCGGGCATTGAGCCAGAATATTCCTAGTACTGTCACCAGTGTAGAGATGCATAAGCCAATATCAGTGGTGGACAACATGGAGAGGAAATAGTACATGGGCTCATGGAGGCTTGGCTCAGTGAGGACTACAAACAGGATCAGGGTATTCCCAGAAAGAGCAGTTAAATAGAGGCAGCAGAAGGGTATCGAGATCCAGGCGTGGGCCCATTCAAGTCCAGGGACCCCAGTCAAGAGAAAAGTAGGGAAAGTAGAATTATGGAAAATTTGCATTATGATCTGCAGGAGCTGAATTCTCTTGTAAGATCTTGATTTTCTAAATTTAGAATTTTAAAGTTACTTTTAAAGTTTAATACACATTTGGTAAAGTGCTCAAAACTTTAGAGTACGGCTTAATGAGTACAGCTTAATGCATCTGTATGCAGTCATAGAACTACTTTCAAGATAACCGATAGAACATTACCAGCAACCCAGAAGGCTTCCTAATGCCTTACCCTCATCAATATCTTCTCCTATTGTAACCGTTATTCTGACCTCTGTTACCATAATGACCATTCCCTGTTCTTGATCTTGATATAAATAGAATCCTGCAGTATTTACTACTTGCGTCGGCTCCTTTCACTCAATATTATGTCTGTTGGATTCATCACTGAAATAAAATATTTAATTAAGTTCAATTTAATTTCGTACTCAGCTAAATTTGTTTGTTGTTTATCACTTACTAATTTGGACTCATCAATATTTTTTGTTACAGTTTTTATCCTTCAACTGGATTATAAGTTTATGTTTATTACTATGGTCTCATGAGAATAAGAATTTATTTTTAGCTAAACTTTGCTTAGTATAATTCTTTGCTCATAGAAGATATTCAGTATGTTTTATTTGCCCTTCCCAAAATACTCTAATGATGAGTAGGTCTAAGCCTAAAATAATTGATTAATTTTGCCTTGCAATTTTAGAATTATTAAACCCATATTCCAAGTGCAAATTTATTTTAACTTGGCAGGACAACATCTCTTTTCAGGGATAACCTAAGAATCCACCTTAGATAATGCCAGTTCATCCTGTCTCATGAGATCTGTTTACTAGAGTGAACTGAGGGAAGATGCTTCAGTTCCATGGATCTGAAGTGTGATACTCTTCTTAATTTGTAAACTAAAATACTGCCTTGTTTACCATTATGGAACATGTCCCTGTCATGGTAAAAATCATGAGGAAAATGATAATCGTCTTTTGTAGCATGTATACCCTGGTTTTTAATATGACTTTTGATTTCTTATGAGGTTATTTGGGTGTATATTATGTGAATGAGAAGAAGATGCTTCATACAATGATCTAAGTATCTTACATAGATTACTTCCTTTGAGCCTTGGACAAACCTAAGGAGAAGTATTTTTATTTGTTCAGATGCATAAAGTGAAGTTTAGAAGTTTGGATAAATAGCTGAAGGTCATAAAATCTGAAAGAATTGATGTTGGGAATCAGAGAAAATAAGACTTTAGAACCTGTGCAATTAACAACTATACCACACTTTTCAATGTTAATAATAATGATATAATCCTAGTTCAATAATAATATAATACCCTATCAATAAATAAGGCAAATGTGTTAGAGATATCTATGTTTGCAAAGCTCCTAATTATTTAATGTTTCTAGGGTTCAGAGTTGAAACAATTTTATGTCAGGATTGCATCTGTATTGTATGATATGTAAATAAACGAATGAAGCTTAATTTTAGCAAATTGTAAGTTCTTAGACATATTGTCAGATGCTATAATTTAAATTAATCCATTGGAAGTTATAATTTAAATTAACTCATAGTGGGGCACCTGGGTGGCTCAGTTGGTTAAGCGTCCAACTCTCGGTTTCAGCTCAGGTCATGATCTCAGGGTTGTGCTATCAAGCCCCACATCCGGCTCCATGCTCAGCATGGAGTCTGCTTGAGATTCTCTCTCCCTCTCCCTCTGCACCCCCACTCACTCATGCTCTCTCTGTAAAATAAATAAATAAATCTTTAAAAAAATATCTTTAGGATATCTGTTGTTCCTTTAGAAGCTATCCATGATAATTTCTATTACATATGCCCATTTAAATACAATTTTATGATCTAATTGATTACATAACTTACTTATTGGATATAGATAAAAATTAGTTTGATTATTTCAATAAACAAAATGTCTATTTCTTCATTCTTTCAGTTCCATAGGCATTCTATAAACAATGTTCTTATTCATTTATTTTCCTAATTTAGCATACTTATCTTTATCTCAGGCTAAATCCCCTAAATATTAGATCCATGTATCTAACTCTTTGATTTTTCTGCTTAATTATCTCAGCGTCAACTCGAGCACAACATGACTGCATCTGAATTAGTCCTCAGAGCCCCCACAACTTGTATGTTCTATTTTCCTCATTCTGATAGTAGCTCTGTAGATCTATAGATCCGTGGTAGCTTGATGTGTCAGGTTACATGATCCAGAAATCTGAATGCACTTCCACCTCCCATGTGTTGATCATTAATTTCTGTCTGTACCGCAACTGTTCCTTATTCATACAGCGTATTTCTCTCAGAGTGTTCTAAGATTTAGAATAGACTTCCATTTTAAAGTAACTCTAGCTAGTATTACCCGAAACAGTCCTCTCCTAACTTTCTACTACATTTTCAAAAAAGATAAAGGATAAAAGGGACAGACCAAGGAAGTACTAATGCTTAAACTGGTATCACATATCAAAGATATCTGGAGGGTGATTAACTCCTAACTAAGGAATATGGAGATCAATTGAGTCAAAATATAGGACAGCACTTGAGTAATCAAGGGAAGGGTAAAACACCTCTATTCTTTTAGGAAGGAGGATTGAAGTCTGATTTTCTAGATTACTAGTCATTTCATATTAAGAAAGGTCTGGAGTTATATCCTGCTTCTGAGGAAAATCAGTTACCATCACATGATGGTCTGTCAAAACAATGAACAATACAATCTTCCTAAAAAGGCAAAATGCTATTCCCATGATTGCGAATATCATGGATTCAATCAATTAAATTAATTTACTTATCCATTCACAGAGAACTATTTCAGACAGTCCTTTATTATATCTTTCTGAATTTAGGAACAGCTTCTGTGGAATGTTACAGAGTTAACCACCTACAGGGAGGGGAAGCAGTTGCTGCACGCTAGGAACATGCTGACCTGGGAGGTGTCGCAGTTTCCGTCTGGGGCCTGGGCTGAAAAAAGCACTGGGTGAAATGTCAGAAGACCAGTGAGAGGGTAGCCCTACTATGCTTAGTGAGAAGAAAAATTAATATTGAGCCAGGTTCTTTGCCACATATCTCTACCTGTTGTTGGTTTAATTGAATAGCACCATTAATAGGCTGTGACTAACATTCTCAGCTTTTTGTTGAGAAGACGTTGGTTCAGAGTGAAGATTCCCGTAGACAAATAGGGCCAGTGTGTGAATCCAGGTCTGTCTGACTCTCTAGGTATGCTCATTTCACTGTACCATACTGCTTCTGGTTTTAGACAAAATTAAAAAGAAACAAATCAGATTACTGCCGACTTAAGAAACTGAATGGAATAAAAGTGCTACAGTAAGTGTAAACCAATTAAAACAATAGAGAGGATGCACTAGTGATTTTGGACTTCGGTTATTTTATGTGTCAGGAAATATACACATAGAATAAGCACAGTTTTGCTATGATTAGCTAAACAGATGAGAATAAAATATCTTTATGGAATTTGGAATTTCTGAATATGTATCAGTTTCCTGGAAATGAACCAAACAGTGGAGAGTAAGTATAATCAGTGACTCCAAGGGTTTGGAGATCAGAGACTGGAGGTGGGTGGGGACAGTCTTACCTTTCAAGATGTGGAGAATTAGAGAGGATACAAATAAGATGTTGAAGGAGCAATGCCAGAGACTAAGTGAATTATTGTCTTTAACTTCACTTCCAAGAAACTCTTACTTGTGTTCATCTAAGCTAAATGACTCATGTTGGAGCTTAAAGTCATCAGATACATTTTATTATAGACATAACCAAGTACTTGTTCTGATCTAAACTTGGCCTTTAGACAGGGAGGAGAGCTTTTCTTACCCTTATTTAGAGTGGGGTATATGAAGGTCACCTGTTTACCTCTACGTATGGAAAATTTTTCTAAAGAATGTTGATGGCGTAGTCATTTACCCATCTGGGATAAATACACCCTTGGGGGATTTCAGTGCCATACTATTATGCTTCACCTCTCTGCACCCAAGTTATTTAGCTGGCACCAGGAAATGTGGAGGCGGAGAACCAAAGAAATATAAACATATTGACATGGTAGCTCTGTGTTTATGTGTTTTCATTAAAAATGAAATTGAATCATTACTCTGAACATGGATACACCATTTAAGATGAGGATCCAATATTTCTTCTTGATTTTTTCTATGTGTTTCTTTTTTTCTTTCTTTTATAATAATTTTTTATTATGTTATGTTAGTCACCATACAGTATATCCTTAGTTTTTGATGTAATGTTCCATGATTCATTATTTGCTTAAAACACCCAGTGCACCATGCAATATGTGCCCTCCTTAATACCCATCACCAGCCTATCCTATTCCCCCACCCCTCTCCCCTCTGAAGCCCTCCGTTTGCTTCCCAGAGTCCACAGTCTCTCATGGTTCATTCCCCCTTCTGTTTACCCCCCCCTTCATTCTTCCCTTTCTTCTCCTGCTGATCTTCCTATTTCTTATGTTCCATAAATGAGTGAAACCATATGATAATTGTCTTTCTCTGCTTGACTTATTTCACTTAGCATAATCTCCTCCAGTCCCATCCACGTTGCTGCAAATGTTGGGTAATCGCTCTTTCTGATGGCTGAGTAATATTCCATTGTATATACGGACCACATCTTCTTAATCCATTCGTCTGTTGAAGGGCATCTCGGCTCCTTCTACAATTTAGCTATTGTGGACAAAGCTGCTATGAACATTGGGGTGCATATGGCCCTTCTCTTCACTACGTCTGTATCTGTGGGGTAAATACCCAGTAGTGCAATTGCTGGGTGATAGGGCAGCTCAATTTTTAACTTTTTAAGGGACCTCCACACTGTTTTCCAAAGTGGCTGTACCAACTTGCATTCCCACCATGTTTCTTGTAAATAATCTATTATACAGATTTTTGTGTATAACTAAGTGAAATAACAAATACTCTGAAAGTATCTCCAACTAATAGCATAGTGCCAAGAACATAGTACATATGAATGAAATATTTGTTAAAATGAGCAAATGGATTTCTACAATTCAGAAGCAAACAGTAAAATAAATTTATAAAGTCAAGGGGTTCCATGCAGTTTACCCTTTCAATAGAAGGAAGATTTGTCAGCATAGCCCCTCAAATGGAAGCAACTCCATTTGAGGGGAAAAAAAGTAGATTGGTTCTTCTTCAGGGATTATGTTAATTAATGTCTGTATAGTGATTAATTTTTCCAAGTAATTTCAGGTACACTATCTTATTTAGTCTTAGTTGTTCAGACTAAAACAAACATTTTAAGTTTACCTGACAGATACTGATAAACAAAGTACTTGACACAAAATCAGTGGTCAATAGTGTTTATCAAATTAATTTATCCCTCACTCTTGCAGATCTATTTCACAGTCTAGAAAAAAGAATCATAAATAAGCAAAATAGAAGCCATCTTATTCAACTCTATTTTGGTTGATGATTAGGCTAAGTAGCGAATAGGTTGGTTAAATATAGGAATCATAAAAGTAATTTTAACCTACATTGAAAATTTTATTTTAACTTGAGACGTATGTGTAATTTATTCATCATTGTTTTATGTAGAGTTGGGGCCTTTCAGTGTAATTTTGCAAATGGCAATTTTATATTATCTTCCTTTGTAAACCGTATCTTTAATATACTATATACAATTTCCATTATAATAACTGTGATGGTGAAGGAAAAACAAGTAGCCCACAGTGCACATCTTGGGGGAAAATGAAGATTTGCTAATTGGAGAAAGAGCTACGAGTGTTAACTGGCTGTTAGCATCAGTCAGTATGTTTTACAGAGGGAATACATATTGCTGTATAATTTAGCAAGCGTATTCAGTAGAATTTTCATGGAAATCTTTTTTTTTTTTTTTTAGATTTTATTTATTTGGCAGAGAGAGACACAGTGAGAGAGGGAATATAAGCAGGGGGAGTGGGAGAGGGAGAAGCAGGCTTTCTGCTGAGCAGGGAGCCTGATACGGGGGCTTGATCCCAGGACTCTGAGATCATGACCTGAGCCAAAGGCAGATGCTTAACGACTGAGCCACCTAGGCACCCCGGAAATCTTTTTTTTGAACCATTTTATTGAGGTTCGATTGACTTATAAAAAGCTGTATATATTTAATGTCTATAATTTGATGGATTTGGGAGAAAGTATACAGCCATGAAACCAGCATCATCATAAAGGCCATATACATATATGTCACCTCCAAAGTTTTCTCTCACCACCTTTACTATTATTTTTTGTAGGTTGTAAAACACTTATCATAATAACTCCCCTCTTAGCAAATTTTAAGTATACAATACAGTATTATTATATATAGGTCAACAGGTATGTGAAAAGATGCTCAACATTAATAATAATCAAGGAAATGGAAATAAAAAAAAGCAATGAGATTTCACATCACACTTACTAGGATGCCTACTTTGGGGGGAAAAATAGCCACAAAAAACAAAGACAACAGATGTTGGTGAATATTTGGAGAAAAGGGAACACTGGTACACCATCGGTGGGAATTTAAATTTATACAGCCATTGTAGAAACAGTATGGAGGTTTCTCAAAAAAATTTAAAAAAGAATTATCATATGATCCAGCAATTCCCTTTCTGGGTATTTAGCCAAAGGAATTGGAGTCAGGATCTCAAAATGAGATTTGCTCTTAGAACTCTACTACCTGCTTCTCTCAATAATGGAGATGCTTCAGCCTTTTGCCTGCCATCTTTGATGAGTTTCTTTTTCCCTGTTTTTCAACTTTTCTAAAAATGTACAAAAAATTATAGGTATAAAGATTTCTGTGGATAATTATGAGAGAGCAAATCTCACTTTGAGATCTACTACCTTGCTACCCAGGATTAGAACATAATGTTTTCTTGGCTGGCAGAATTCATGTACAACTTGGACAACAAGAGAAGCTATTGGAGATTATTTTAAGCAATGTTGTGATTCTCTTATAAGATTAATCTGATATTTGCATAGGACATAAATTAGAATGAAGAGAGATTGAAGGTAGGGACATGTGGCAGAGTGTGCCTATAGTACAGGCAGATTCTGAAGGAACAGATAGTAGAGTTGGAAATGAGGGAAGTATATTAAGCACCACATCAAAGAAGTTGCATGATGCTCTATGTAACCAGTTTCATTGTGGAAAGACATGTTGCCAGGGGCCAGAGGAGGCTGGTTGAGTTTTTTCAAAATAAAACTTATTCACTTTACGTCCTTCACTATCAAGGATAATTTCACTCATCCACAGAAGGATCAGATTGTAAAAGAAACAAAATAAATTTTGGCTTTGGACTTGCTGAATTTGAGGTACTGTTGGGAGTTATGGATTATTTTGGTAGGAAGACATAGTTAGAAATGTTTCATGAGGAGCGCCTGGGTGGCTCAGTTGTTGAGTGTCTGCCTTCGGCTCCGGGCATGATCCCAGGGTGCTGGGATTGAGCCCCACGTCGGGCTCCCTGCTCCTCTGGGAGCCTGCTTCTTCCTCTCCCACTCCCCCTGCTTGTGTTCCCTCTCTCGCTGGCTGTCTCTCTCTCTCTGTCAAATAAATAAATAAATAAAATCTTTAAAAAAATGTTTCATGAGAGTATACGCTCATGTTTTATTTATTTTTACATGTAGTAGATCTTGATATATATTCACTGAATGAGTAATGAACAAATTGTAATTTTGTGGAAATTAGTTTTGGATAATGGACATCTTTTCTGTTTGCTTAACATAACATAGGGCAATGAGTACAGAAACAAAGAGTTAAGTTGCTATGAACATTTTGTAGTTGTTTTTACATATTTTCTTTAATTCTCATAAATTGTCCCAGACTAAGAATTATGTTTTCTTAAGGTTTAATGGTATATAGCATTATTTGTTATTAGTAGCAAAGCATCTAGCATTATATTGAATTCATAAAATAGTAATTGTCAGAATAAGTAATTCTTTAATATAGTAAACATGAAAATTTCATGAAGAATCTAAATGTAGACATAAGGGACATTTTATTGTTTCTGCGTCTAACAAAGTAGATTTTTAATCTTGATTATTTTTTAATCATTTGCTTCAAAATATCTGAATTTGTCTCTGCTGGCCTGCAGGAAAGATATGACATCCTAATATATGTGTTTACATTTTATAAATTTACATAACTGTCTTGTTATTCATCTAATCAGTGATTTTTTAATCCTTGGAACTTTTGCCTTGAGGAGTTTTGCTAAAGGGAAATTTTCAAATTGAAAATATTCTTCTGTTTAATCAATCATTTAACTCTTAGGATACTGGCCATTGTCTTAAAGACATTTGTCATTAATCAAATGTTCTTAATGCACTCTTTTGGATAAAAAGCAGATATATGAGTGGTGTTGGGTGGTTCTTTGGTAAAATATTTTCCCTTTTCTGATAGACCCAAACGTAGAAGTGGGCCAAATATACTGGGCCTGTACACATGAACCTGACTGAGCAATACTAGAGACTTACATACCTGACCCAAGATGGTCAATCAGATGTTTTCTCATGAGAATTTTTTTATTTTTTTATTTTTAGAGAGAGCATGCACAAGTGGGGGTGGGGGAGTGGCAGAGGGAGAGAGAGAGAATGCTAGGCATGGAGCCTGACATGGGGCTCGATCTCAGGACCCTGCAATCATGACCTGAGTCGAAATGAAGAGTAAGATGCTTAACTGACTGAGCTACCCAGGCACCCCTCTCATGAGAATTCTTAACACTGTATTTCAAAATAATTTCTGTTATAGAAAAGCTGCAAAAACAATACTAAAATTTTCACATCCTTCACCTTGATACTGCATTTCTTTAGTATTTGAAACTTTGAGGGGAGCCCACATACCTGAAAACAAGGCAGGTGCTTCTCCTGAGCACCCCAGAGCTGCTCTGGCTTCTCTGTCACAAGGTTAGGTTGTTTGGCCACTCCTTGTATTGCCCTACATACTTTTCTCTCAATTTGATAGATGTGCTTATTATTAAATGTGCCCTTCACATCTCTGATTTTCTCAATGGTCCCAGTTCTGAGCTGTTACCGTCCACCATCACATTCCACAGAGGTCACATTTCCATGAGCTGTTTTCAGCCAGTGACTAAATGTGTCAGGGAAACTAAGGCAGGCCCATTCCTAGAAGATACAGAATTCCTCTGACAGATGACTTTGACTTGAGGATACCCAATGACCTTGACTAATTCTGTTTAGAACTGCCTGATAGTCTCAGATGATTCTTTCTACCAAAATTTCTCATTTTTCTCCTTAACTCAAGGTGAAACTTACGTCAAAGTATGACAATTCTTCCAGTCTCCTTTTTTTCCATTCTTGTCTCCTATTTGTAATGTTACCTAGCCCCTTGTTGGCTGTTTGTCTATTTCGCCCTAGGGATGTCATGCTCTGTTGAACATCCCCACAACTGCTTGCACTTTTAAGTTCTCTTGCCTGCCCTTGGGACCTTGTTGGTTCTTATAATAAGTGCAGCCCTCTGGTTTTTGGTGATTACCTGGCCTCTGTTTTGTCCAGACTGCATTGTATACATGGCTATTAATGAACCTAGCTCAGTGACTGCATCTCATATTGTCCCTGGTCAGCAGAGAAGAGCCACTTCTCAGTGATGGGGGTATCATTCTTGCAGCTCATTCCTAATGAACTTAGTGGATGCTGTGTCCTCTAGGTTTCTCAAGGAACACAATCTAGGGTAGGTCTTCTGACCTTATATAACCTATTCATCCCAGTGTGCTCACTTTCCTCAGCCATTTTATTTTATTGGTTAAACAACTGTTCATAAAAGAAGTAGAATCATGAATACAATGTGTATTAAAAGAAAAAGTAGAAGGAATGTGGTATTTAGTGTGGGAACAAGCATGATTCACCTTGAAGAGTCGAAATCAAGAGTAAGATGCTTAACTGACTGAGCTACACGGGCACCCCTCTCATGAGAATTCTTAACACTGTATTTCAAAATAATTTCTGTTATAGAAAAGCTGCAAAAACAATACTAAAATTTTCACATCCTTCACCTTGATACTGCATTTCTTTAGTATTTGAAACTTTGAGGGGAGCCCACATACCTGAAAACAAGGCAGGTGCTTCTCCTGAGCACCCCAGAGCTGCTCTGGCTTCTCTGTCACAAGGTTAGGTTGTTTGGCCACTCCTTGTATTGCCCTACATACTTTTCTCTCAATTTGATAGATGTGCTTATTATTAAATGTGCCCTTCACATCTCTGATTTTCTCAATGGTCCCAGTTCTGAGCTGTTACCGTCCACCATCACATTCCACAGAGGTCACATTTCCATGAGCTGTTTTCAGCCAGTGACTGAATGTGGCAGGGAAACTAAGGCAGGCCCATTCCTAGATGATACAGAATTCCTCTGACAGATGACTTTGACTTGAGGATACCCAATGACCTTGACTAATTCTGTTTAGAACTGCCTGATAGTCTCAGATGATTCTTTCTACCAAAATTTCTCATTTTTCTCCTTAACTCAAGGTGAAACTTACGTCAAAGTATGACAATTCTTCCAGTCTCCTTTTTTTCCATTCTTGTCTCCTATTTGTAATGTTACCTAGCCCCTTGTTGGCTGTTTGTCTATTTCGCCCTAGGGATGTCATGCTCTGTTGAACATCCCCACAACTGCTTGCACTTTTAAGTTCTCTTGCCTGCCCTTGGGACCTTGTTGGTTCTTATAATAAGTGCAGCCCTCTGGTTTTTGGTGATTACCTGGCCTCTGTTTTGTCCAGACTGCATTGTATACATGGCTATTAATGAACCTAGCTCAGTGACTGCATCTCATATTGTCCCTGGTCAGCAGAGAAGAGCCACTTCTCAGTGATGGGGGTATCATTCTTGCAGCTCATTCCTAATGAACTTAGTGGATGCTGTGTCCTCTAGGTTTCTCAAGGAACACAATCTAGGGTAGGTCTTCTGACCTTATATAACCTATTCATCCCAGTGTGCTCACTTTCCTCAGCCATTTTATTTTATTGGTTAAACAACTGTTCATAAAAGAAGTAGAATCATGAATACAATGTGTATTAAAAGAAAAAGTAGAAGGAATGTGGTATTTAGTGTGGGAACAAGCATGATTCACCTTGAAGTTAACCTGTTGCATTCGACAAATGGGAAGAATACAAGTCTAATTGGAACACACAGGTAATGAAGTAGATAAGCAAGCACGTTTTACTTCAAGGCTGACAGACTTGATCCATCCTTCTGAAGGAAACATTTTGATTTCATTTTTTCCATAATTGATCAGATGACAGCTTACAGGATGGATCAATTGAAGAGAGAAAAAAGGGCAAGGAACACAACAGATGTACATAATGAAAGAACCAGGACATATACAGTGTATGGAAAAACATAATGAAAATAATCAAATGCCTTCACATGCATTTTCTTGACTGTCACTTTTATTTCTACATGTAACCTATAGGATGAACTATTCAGATCCTGAAGACTCTCCTATGAGTATCTTTTTTTAAAGATCTAGTTATTTATTTGGGGTGAGGAGGGGAGAGGCAAAGAAAGAGAAAAACCCAAGCAGACTAGGTGCTGAGCCTGAGGTGGGGCTCGATCTCATGACCCTGAGATTATGACTTGAGCTGAAACCAAGAGTCAGACGCTCAACCAACTGTGCCACCCAGGCACCCCATCCTATGAGAATCTTTTTAATGGTTCCCCCTTGAGCTACTGAACTTTATTAGAAAGTTAATTTGATAAATTTACCTCAAGCCCACTCTATACACTAAGCCAAGCACTAGTTTATTCCCTTTAATGAATCATACTAAGTAACATATATCTGTAGTATCCTAGACATTTTGTAGATCAACAGTACAACTCAAAGTTTTTATCCAAGTTTTTGCTTGCACCTTATCAAGTCCCCCAAATACATAAAAAAACATGTCCCTTTTGCCATTACCTTGTTCTCTTGCTCAATTTCAGCTAGGTCTCCAGAGATTTCTAGAGTCTTTTCTTGGGTAGGATGTTAAGTGTAAGCTTTGTAATATTGTGGCCCTCTGAGCATCTCAATATATAAGTCTCTCAACTTTAATATTCTTATGTGTTCTCTTTCTGAAGCACTAGGCAGCTAACAGGCATGTAGAATTACCAGAACAAAAGTCCCCCATACATTCAGGAGGTGCACCCAAATTTTTAAACCAAATCTACAAGTCAATTCCTTTATAGAATAGTGTTATTCAAGCAAAAGATGTTCTTTAAGCCACTAATACAAACCCTACCATCTAAATTCACTTAAAAGAATCTGATGGATAGAGGAAAGAAAAGAAAAAAGTAAAGTTTTGTGTTTTTATATTCTTCAACGCTATATCCAGATTGGATCTGTGAATTTAAAACTCAGGAGAGTATTCTCCCATGAAGAGTAAAATGGTGACACAGTACTTCTCACATTCTTCCACAGAGTTGCGTCCACAATACACTTGTCTATTTACCTTTGGAAATATTTTCAATTTAGATGGCAACACAAACAAGGGGTATAATTTTGCATTATCAAACATCACAACACTTAGTACATTACTTTATAATTTTTTGTCTATGTCACTGCTTCACACACTAGACTTTAAGGCTTCTTGAGTTCAGGGAATATGTTTTTTCCAACTTTTAATTTCTATTGCTTCTTATAAAGCCAAACATGAAGTTGGCACCCAGTCACTGGTATGCTGATAAACTGAATCTCTGAAAAATAAAAAGTCCTCATTTGTAGTATTTGTCAGTTCCCAAGTGTAAATGTTGATTTCAAACTGCCAATATGACATTGTTGAACACAAGAGTTGAGATGAGCTGCACAGTATGGCCGCTTGCAAGCTGATGTGTGCTGGTTTCAGCACATTGCTGCCTCCAGTGTTTGTGGGATACATGAAGCATCCCTCCTATTTGTTACTTTTCCAATTGCAATAAAATTGACGTGATTCCCATCAGGTTTCTACCTCCACTTTCTCCTGCATTTTCTACCATTTTATACAACTGAGTTTTAAACTTCTCCCTGCCTCTTAAATTGATATGATTACCAAAAAATTCTTTTTTTAGGAACCATATTTTAGGTGTGGCCATGTATAACCATTTATAGGCTGAACATCGTGAATTATTTACCTTGGTTCTTTGGTTGGTTAAGATATCTATAGTAGGTCCTTTGTGTTATTTGTGAAACCTCTGAAGTTTTATGGATAATATGAATGTGTTTATATGTGATTTTTCTGTGAAGAACGGTTCATAGATTTCATTAGATTCCAAAAGGGATCATTATGCCTAAAAAAGGTTAAGAGACTCTGCCTCAAACTTTTTCCAGTTCTCCAAAGTTCCTATTTCCTGTAATGAATTAGCAAATGCCCCTAATTCTTGAGGCTGTGCTGTTGACTGTCCAGTACTAGACACTGGTCTATGGCTTACATGGCATGACATATCTATTCCTACCTTTTGAACTATTAACTATGAATGAAGAAAACAAGCTAAAGTATACTCTAGGAAGGAAAACACAACTTTTTAAAGGCATGATGCATGAACAAGAAGACTCAGTTCTTACTTTTGATCTTGTAATATTTTTCCTAGATGCTTTTGCAAAGTATTAATACACTAGTGAAGATTGTGGCATCTAACATGCAGAGAGTATGGATTCAAATCTGAACCCTGAGCCATGTTTGATGTCTGGTTGATGGCCTACATGACTTTAGGCTTCAGTTTCTTCATCTCTAAAATGTAATTAATATTATTATATATTTCATTGAGCTGTTTGAAAAATAAATGGAATATGTCTTAAAAGCTGTTAATAGAACACATAGTATAAAGTAGTCACTAAATGTTAATTACTGTATTTTTATTATTTCATTATTAATGTTTTCATATTTCCCTTATTGGACTATAAAATTCTTGAGGTGTAACATATTTTATGACTGAAGACACAAAAATGCCCTCTAAATATTTGTTGAATAAAGGAATAAAATAACAAAAAACATATCTGATAGACAGTAACCTACCAGAGTTGCTTTTCTGCAGTGAAAGTCACTTTTTTCAGGTTTTTCTCAAGCAGTCATCTCTGTTTATTTTGTAAGGAGAAGCCTGAGTATATAGCCTTGCGAATCTGTTTTGTTTTTACGCTATAGATGATGGGATTGAGCATGGGAGGCAAAAGCAGATATATATTGGCCATCATCGAATGGACGACTTTGGGGGCTTGTGGACCATAGCGATGCACCAAGGACAGGCTCATCATGGGAATGTAGAAAACAGCCACTGCTCCAAAGTGGGAAACACAGGTGTGAAAGACCTTATGTCGCTCTTCAGGGGAAGCAATACTGAGGACAGAGCGAATGATCAAGATATAAGACAGGACAATGCATGGTGTATCTACTCCTGTGGTCAGGATGAGATCAATTAATCCACAGATGCTGTTGGCCCGAGTATCTGAACATGCTAATTTAATCACATCTGGGTGGTAGCAGTAGGAGTGGGAAAGGACATTTGTTCTACAGAAATAGAGGGGCTTAAGGAGCAAAAGTAGTGGTACTATTAATACTACAGTGCGTATAATCATTAACAGGCCCATCTGAATGATTCTGGAATTAGTGAGAATAGTAGCATACCTCAGAGGATCACAGATGGCCACATAGCGGTCAAAGGCCATAGCCACCAGCACCCCAGATTCTATGAAGGTAAATCCATGAAGAAAAAACATCTGGATTATGCAGGTATTTAGATTGATTTCAACTGCATCAAACCAGAGGATACCTAATGTTGTTGACATTGTAGAAACAGTCAAGCCCAAGTCAGCAGCTGAAAGCATGGAGAGGAAATAGTACATGGGCTCATGGAGACTCTGCTGGGTAATGATGACAAATAGGATCATGCCGTTCCCACAGAGGGCAATGGCATAGAGACAACAGAAGGGGATAGAGATCCACACATGGGCAGGCTCTAGGCCAGGAATGCCAGTCAACAAGAAGGTTGGAAATTTAGATGTCAAGTTGCTTAAGATCTCCATGTTTTTTCTGGATTTGTAGCATTTGTCCTCACAATTATCACATCCTATAGAAATAATAAATACATTGTCACACACAAATATCTAGATAAAGTTTCTTTTGGTTAGGAGAGCTATCTAGGTCATGGATAAGTACTCTATCATTGAGAAAACTCTAAATCAAATTCTATTTTAATTACATATATTGTATATATATAATACTCACATATATATAAAAACATTTTTACTCTTAAATTCAAGGAAAATATGTCTAAATAATCTTATACATTTTGATGATAATTATTTCCTATATTGCCAGAATTTTAAGCACCATTAGATCATAAGATTCTATGAGTAATTAATATATAATAAGTAACAAAAATCAATCCATTCAATTTTGAATATGTTGTATATGAAATTACTACAGAAAACCCACCTAAAGATTTCCATGATCTTCAGTACACACATGGGTGTGAATTTCCAGGCAAAAGTCTCCAAAACATTTCAGAGTTATCACTATATACATGCCATTTTAATCCATCAGTGTGGATGAACCACCTCAGAGAGTACATTTACAAGAGAAAACCAATGAAGACAAACTCCATAGAAGTTACTGGAAAGGACTATATACATTAAAGCAAGATGAGGCTAGACAGCTTTACAGGAACCATTAAAACCAAGAGAGATGGTGTTATGACTGGGTGTTACATGAACAACAATGTCAAATTGCTTAAGTGATCAGGTCCTCTAAGAATTAAAAAGTTCGAATGCTTATACTCTATGTGTAAAACCCAACAGACTCCACCCCAAAATTGCTAGAACTCATGCAGGAATTCAGTGAAGTGGAAAGATATAAAATCAATGTGCAGAAATCGGTTACATTTTTATACACCAACAATGAGACAGAAGAAAGAGAAATTAAAGAGTTGATCCCATTTACAATTGCACCCAAACCCATGATACCTAGGAATAAATCTAACCAAAGAGGGAAAGGATCTGTACTCAGAAAACTATAGAATACTCATGAAAGAAATTGAGGAAGACACAAAGAAATGGAAAAAATGTTCCATGATCATGGATTGCAAGAACAAATATTGTTAAAATGTCTATGCTACCTAGAGCAATCTACACATTTAATGCAATCCCTATCAAAATACCATCAACTTTTTTCACAGGACTGGAATGTTGAAAAAAAAAAAAACAGAACTGGTGGCATCACAATTCTGGACTTCAAGCTCCATTACAAAGCTATAATCATCAAGACAGTATGGTACTGGAACAAAAACAGACCCATAGATAAATGGAACAGAATAGAGAGCCCAGAAATGGACCCTCAACTCTATGGTCAACTAATCTTCAACAAAGCTGGAAAGACTATCCAATGGAAAAAAAGACAGTCTCTTCAACAAGTGGTGTTGGGAAAATTGGACAACCACATGCAGAAGAATGAAACTGGACCATTTTTTTCCACCTACACCAAAACAGACTCAAGATGGATGAAAGACCCAAATGTGAGACAGGAATCCATTAAAATCCTTGAGGAGAACACAGGCATCAACCTCTTCAACCTCGGCCACAGCAACTTCTTGCTAGACACATCTCTGAAGGCAAGAGAAACAAAGGCAAAATTGAACTTTTGGGAGTTCATCAAAATAAAAAGCTTTTGCACAGCAAATGAAACAGTCAATAAAACCAAAAGACAGCCAACAGAATGGGAGAAGATATTTGCAAATGACATATCAGATAAAGGGCTATTATCCAAGATCTATAAAGAACTTATCAAACTCAACTCCCAAAGAACAAATAATCCAATCAAGAAATGGGCAGAAGACATGAACAGACATTTCTGCAAAGAAGACATCCAAATGGCCAACAGACACCTGAAAAAGTGCTCAACATCACTCAGCATCAGGGAAATACAAATCAAAACCACAATGAGATACCACCACACACCAGTCAGAATGGCTAAAATTAATAAGTCAGGAAATGACAGATGTTGGCGAAGATGTGGAGAAAGGGTAACCCTCCTCACTATTGGTGGGAATGCAAGCTGGTGCTGCCACTCTGGAAAACAGTATGGAGTTTCCTCAAAAAGTTGAAAGTAGAGCTACCCTATGACCCTGCAATTGCACTACTAGGTATTTACCCCAGAGATAAAAATGTAGTGATCTGAAGGGGCACCTGCACCCCAATGTTTATAGCAGCAATGTCCACAATAGCCAAACTATGGAAAGAGCTGAGATGTCCACTAACAGATGAATGGATAAAGAAGATGTGGTATATATACACAATGGAATATTACAAAGCCATCAAAAATTGAAATCTTGCCATTTGCATTGACATGGATGGAACTAGAGGGTATTATGGTAAGCAAAATAAGTTAATCAGAGAAAGACAATTATCATATGATCTCACTAATACGTGGAATTTAAGGAACAAGGCAGAGGATTATAGGGGAAGAGAGGAAAAAAAGAAACAAGACAAAACCAGAGAGGGAGACAAACCATAAGAAACTCTTAATCTTAGGAAAGAAACTGAGGGTTGCTAGAGGGGAGAGGGTGAGGAGATGGGCTAACTGGGTAATGGACATTGGGGAGGGTATGTGTTGTAAGGAATACTGGGTAATATATAAGACTGATGAATCACAGACCTGTACCCCTGAAATAAATAATACATTATGTTAATTAATTGAATTTAAATTAAAAAGAAATTCTAGAGAATGTAAAATAATCTAAAGTTACAGAAAGCAGATCCTGGGCTACCAGAGGAAGAGTTTGGAGGGAGGTACAGAGAGGGAGAGTTTATAAAAGGGCACAAGGAAACTGTTGGGGATGATCTTTATTTTCATTATCACGACTATGGCGGTGGTTTCACAGTTGTGTGCATATGTCAAAAATTGTGAAGTTATACACTTTAAACGTGTGTAATTTATTATGTGTCAATTACACCTCGATAAAGCTATTTCAAAAGAGAAAAAAAAGGAAAGTAGAGTAGTGGTTGCCAGGGCCTAGGGGTAGAGGGGAATGAGAAGTGATTGCAAATAAACATGAGTTTCTTATTTGGGGTGCTAGAAACATTTTGTAATTAGATAGTGGTGATGCACAACTTTGTGAATATACTAAAAACTACAAAAAGTGAATTGTATACTTTTAAGGGTTAATTTTATGGTGTCTATATTATGTCTCAATAAAAAATATTGTCAATTAGAAAAAAATTTCAAATGCAGCCAAGAGCATAGTGGCCCTAGAAAAACAGTGAAGTCCAGCAATGAAAGCTGAGAACCTGCTACAATGGCTTGAGGATGAAGGCACAAATAAGTGGTAGAGGCACAATGTATATTATTTCTGGAAACTCACCAGTGAAGGCAAGGAGAGAAATAGGCCATCACTAAGAAGACCATAGGTGGATGGAGGGTTTGTACGAGATCGGACAGACTTAGAGAAATGTAAAGTTATAGAAGATAGTGAGAGATTGAAAATATAAAACACTAGGGATTAATTGGTATAGAAATGTCATTAAGAAAGTAGTAGGTGATTGACTATAGAGCATGATAGTAATTCGCTCTCAAAAAGATGAGGATCCTCATTTCCACTGACCCTTGAGGATAAGTGGCAAATGGGTAGACTGGGTGGAGGCTTATGTGAGGGAATTATAATGCAGTGCCTATTTCGTGTTCTTTTTTTTTTATTTTTTAAAAATTGTGGTCAAATATACCTAATATGAAGTTTACCATTGTAAGCATTTTTAAGTGTACAGTTCAGTGGTGTTAAATATATTCATAATGTTGTGCAACCATCACCACCCGCCGTCACCCTCTTTTCATCTTGTAAAACTGAAACCGTATACCATTAAACATTCACTCCTCATTGCCCACTTATCTCTTTATAGAGTTCTGACTACTCCTAATATCTCACATAAGTGGAATCATGCAATATTTGTCCTTCAGTGACTACCTTATTTCACTTAGTGTAATATCCCCACAAGTCATCTGTGTCATATCATATGTCAGAATTTCCTTCCTTTTGTTCTTCTTCCCTCCCTTCCTTCTTCTCTCTCTCTCTCATTCTCTCTCTTTCTTTTCCTTCCTTCCTTCCTTCCTTCCTTCCTTCCTTCCTTCCTTGAACTTCCTTCCTCCTTTTCTTCTTTCTTTTCCTTATGAATTAAAAGGGGGAAATTTACTGCTGTTCAAGGAGTATGAAGTGATGGATGCTTGTTTGAGAACATGATAGAGGTTTTCAATAGACATTATAGGGAATAAGACAGCCAAATACACACAGAAATGTTATAAATGTTATAAAGCCTTGTTCAATTAAAATGTTAAAAATAATTTTGAAAGCAATACATTTAAATTGTTACATTGTTAAAATCAATTCTAGGAAGACAAATCAAATGGTAGCAATATTAGTTATTGTGATATTAATATTTTTCAATCAAGCTTTTAAAAATACTAGGTAAAGTTTATTACCTGAGAGTAAATACCCTGTAATTAGCATTTATGTCATCATTCCTTTTAGGCTAGTTTTCTGTTGGTTCCTTTTTAAACTCCAGTTCTCAGGTTTTCATTTAATCTGAGAAAAACTATTACAATATTTGTCTATAAACTAGTCTGGGTCAGATATCTGTGTGTTATATGGATCCCTGAAGACAAGGTGAATCCTAATGTTACCTATTTTCTGGAAGTTCATATGAATATTTGTGAATAGGTAACAATCAAAGCATAAAGTCAAAACAATGAACTCCTTTCTCTACCTTCTTACCAGCTTTATGTGGAAAGAGGAGCCTTCCTTGTTTTTACCACCAGAGAGAGAGCGCAAGTTACAGTTCTGGAGCCACGGACTTTATAGCAAAGTGGAATTGAGCTGTGGGGCCATTGTTAAAATGTGCATCTCCCTGGGGCCATATTCAGAGAAAAACTGAAATCTCTCTTTCTTCATCTGTAAATACAGGACAATGCTATATAATCTCAGAAGGATTTTAGCTACTAACTCAAGTGACTAGTGATCCACAGGCATTAAATGCAAAGCAAAAAACCTAATTTATCCATATAAATGGAAAGTTTAGGCATTTTCTGGGCATTGTAGGATAGAGAAATGCATGTTATGGGCTATGGATTATCAGTACACTGGGAAGATAGTAACTAATTCACTGGAATAATAATTATGGTGACAATGGAGAGAGAAATTATGCACCCCAGCTTCCAGGCCCTTGGTCCTACATTATCACATTGACACATGGGGAGGATGATACATCTAGTCCACAATCCATCTCTGTCCAGCCACTCACTGGCTTTTCCCCAAGAAATGGGTCAGCTCCTTATATATTAATTCGGCCCTGTTTAGCTAGTGGCCGGGTCACTGTGGGTGAATGATGAGTTCTCATGTGCATGTGTTCTTGTTCTCATAATTAACGATTTTCCTGTGGTACTAAGTTCAAGAACATAAGATTCCTGGGGAAGTTTGGCCATTGTTGTCAATGTGGACAGTTGCATAATGGAGGCAGGTTGCTTTTCAGATCTAGCAATTCTAGATTCATAGGAAAAAAGAAGATCCAGATTTGAACATTATGTTTCTCCTTTATAGAGAACTCCCACATTGGCAAAGAGAGTCTTATGTTTACCTAGATATCAATAAAACCAATAATCTGTTACCCATTTAGCTATTTTTCTTTAATTTCTATTTTTCTATTATTCCTATGGTTCCTGGTTGAGACTCTTTTTGTTTATTTAAGATTTTATTTATTTATTTGACAGAAAGAGAGAGCACAAGCAGGGGAGTGGCAGTCAGAGGGAGAGGGAGAAGCAGACTCACTGCTGAGTAAGGAGCCCAATGTGGGGCTCGGTCCCAGGACCCTGGGATCATGACCTGAGTTGAAGGCAGATGCTTAATGAACTGAGCCACCCAGGTGCCCCCCTGTTTGAGACTCTTAATGCCAGAAAATGTAAGAGGGCCAATTCAAGTATTATAACTCTACCTGGAACCCCTATCAAGCACCTGGCTGATACTTCAACAACAAGAAATGAGCTATGAGCAAATCATTGCACCAAATTTTATGAGTCAGTGTAAAAAAATTACCATTGTTGCCTTCAAAGAGCTGACAATCTAACCAGGGTTTCCATCCAAATTTTTCTGTGATGGGCAGATTATAAAATAATAGTCCCTGATTATCCCTGCCTCCTTGAACCCTTGTGTGATCCTTTGCTCTTGAATATGGGTAGAGCCTATGATGTGCTTCTAACCCATGGTATAATGGCGGAGGTGATAGGATATTACTTTCATGCCTACGTTACCTAAGATTGGTGCCGATGAAATGTCAGCATGTTGCTTTGCCATATGGCAAAGAACTGACGGCCATCTGTAGCCAACAACCAGCTAAGAACTAAACATGGCTTTGTCCAGCCAACAGCCAGCCAGGGAACTGAGTCCCTCAATCTAACAGGCCACAAGGAACTAACAGAATCCTGCTAACAACCTGGTGATCTTGAATGCATATCCTTCCCCAGTCGAGCATCGTGTGAGACCCTGGCCCTGACTATACCTTGATTACAGTCTTGCAGACTCAGCTAAGCTGTACCCAGAGTACTGCCCTAGTGAAACTGTGAGATAAATATTTTGAGATCTTTAAAGACAGGACATTTGTGGTAATTTGTTAGGCAGCAATAGATGATTTCTGTGTAAGGTCTACAGAAATCTGTTTCAGTTGCTTTTCACTGCTCAACTCTCTTGCGGTTCCTCATGAGCACTAAAGCACTAAAATGCAGAGTCATATTTACTTATGCCCTGAATGGTATGTCTTCATGGAGGTTTTGAAGTTACTGAGGAAAAAGATTGTGCTTTTTACAGCTTATGCATTATATAAAGCACCCAGAACACATCAGGATACATCATAGGAACCAAATAATGGCTTGTTGAATCGGAAATAAAAGTCTAACATAAAGATAATAACATACATTCAGCAGACTATGCATGTGTTGTACTGCTCAATGATTTATCACATAGAATTGCAGGCCAGGTAGTGATACGGAACAGAGGCTTCAAGTTTTTTTTCTTTTCTATAAGGAATATATTGTAAATATTTTAATTTTTTTCAGGCCATATAGTTCTCTGTCTTAACTATGCACATTTGATATTGTAGCATGGAAATAGCTATGGACAACTTGATTTGATATGGCTGGGTTCAAATTAAACTTCATTTATAAAAATAGGTGGCAGGCCAGATTTGGCTTGCTGGCTATAGTTTGTTAACTCTGATCCTTACCACATATTCTCTTCTATCCCATCCCAATAACTGTCCCCTCCTTCTACACACAAAGTTACCACCATCCTGACTTCCAACATCCTAGATTGGTTTTGCCTATAACTTGCATTTATTATATAATAAAATATAAATATATAAATTGAAGAATACAGTATCAATACTTATGTTTCTGGCTCATTTCACGTTACCTTTGTGAGATTTTTTTCCATGTTGTGTATGGCAGGTGTTTCATTCTTTTTTTTTTTTTTAAGATTTTATTTATTTATTTTAGACAGAAGGAGCGTGAGCAGGGGGAGGAGCAGAGGGAGCTCATCTCCAGCAGACTCCTCACTGAGTGCAGAACCCAATGCGGGGCTCTATCCCAGGACCCCGAGATCATGATCTGAGCCTAAACTAAGAGTCAGATGCTTAACTGACTGATTCACCCAGGTGCCCCTGTTCATTCTTTTTAATTCTTGTAATTGTATGAACACACCAAAAGTTACCAATGTTTCTTTTCCTAGACATTTTCATTGTGTTCTGGTTTTGGTTATAATTATATTGCTATAAACATTATTATGTCTTTTAGAGCACACATATATACATTTCTGTTGGTGAATATTTCAGGAGCTAAATTGCTGGGTCAAGTTTGAGATACTACCAGACAAGGTTTAAAAGAATTTATACCAGTTTACATTCACACCAGCAGCATGTGAGAGTTTCTGTTGATTCATATCTTTACTAATATTTGATATTACCAGTATTTTTAAAGCTAACCATCCTGTGGGTTTGTTGTCTGATTTTGGTATTAGTTAGCATTTTCCTAACTAATGATATTGTATACCTGTTCATATGTTTAATGACACTTTGGATATAGTTTCTTATAAGCCTGTTCCAGGCTTTTCCCCATTTTTTCATTGGCTTGTTTGCTTTTTCTTTTGATTTTTATAGAGTTCTTTATATATACAGGATACAAAACCTCTTTTTAATATTCACTTTCTTGAGAAGTGTCTTCTGATGAATAGATTTCCTGTTTTAATTTAGAGCAAGCTGTTTTCCCTTTATATTTAATGACTTCTAACCTCTAGTTAAGACATAGTTGTTTACTCCACCAATGTAAATATATTTTCCAGTGGACAATAAATAGGAACCTCTTGTCCAAATGGGAACCTGATTTTTTTTATTTTCCACATTTAAATCTATATATCATTTGGAATACATTTGCATTTGTGGTATGAGGTGGATGGAGGTCAAGTTTATTTTTGTATGAATATAAAAATTAACTCAGAAACTTTCATTGAAGAGACCAAGGTTTCTACATTGGTGTTTGGTTGCACCTTTATTATAAAGTGTTCATATATCTCTTGTGTCTGCTTTGGACTCTTTCCTCTGCTTCCTTATTCCAATTGTCTGATTCTTGGCAAAAACCAAATTGTCTTAAATATTGTAGCTTAGTAATGGTTCTCTGTTGAATTCAGTAAGTCTTCAAATAACCTAAAAAATTTCATTATGGATTTTAGAATCAGCTTGTTAACTCACCACACACACACACACACACACACACACACACACACACATCCATACAGAAATTCTGAGACTGATGGGATTGCATTGAACCTATAAACTATCTTGAGGAGAATATTTCACAGCATTTTAACATACTGAATTATCCAACCCTTGAATATGGTTTGTCTCTCCCTTTATTTAGGATTTCCTTAATTTCAATGCACTTTTATAGTTTTCAGAGTAGAGGTGTTTTACATCTTTGTAAAATTTATTTTTAGGTGTTTGATTTTTATGTATTTTAAATGGTAGCCCTTTAAATATACTCTTCTAAGTGTTTGTTAGAAAATATGAAAAACACTTTTGTATTGTGACATTGTATCATATATCTTGCTACATCCATTTATTAATTTAAATATTTGTCCATTCCATTGCTTAAATTTTATTTATTTATTTATTTATTTATTTATTTATTTATTTATTTGAGGGAGAGAGAGAGAGTGTGAGAAGTGGGGGGGGGAGAGTACAGAGAGAGCAGCAGACTCTCCTCTGAGCAGGGAGCCAGATGAGGGGCTTGATCCTAGGACTCCAGGATCATGACCTGTGCCTAAGGCAGACACTTAATCAACTGAGCCACCCCAGTGCCCCAAAAGTTTGTCCATTCTTTGTATATTCTGCATAACCTATCAGCTTCCTATAAATAAAATGACCTCTATTTTTTCCTTTCTATTTATTCTCTAAATGTGTGTGTGTGTGTACGTGTGTGTGTGTGTGTGTGTTTAGTTTTTACTGTAGGTACTTGATTTTAATGCAGTGAATTATAAGAAACACATTGATTTATTAATATGTTTTAGGAAAAGAAAAATCATACAATGGTTATGTATGTTGATTATGAAATACATTCTTAATTCATACACTTTAAATGTAAAAACAAATTCAGGTTAGTGTATTAGAAATAAGGATACTCTTCTTTGATTGCAAATAAAGAAATGGTCATTTATCTAAAGTCCTAATAACTGCATTGACACTGGCAAAATAGAACGTGTTTATTAGAATGCAGTCATCTTCAGTCCTCACTTCACATTAGCATTAACTGGGAAGCTGGGACTTTTTGACTTGAGTTCTATTTGATCTGGTATAGAGGAAGGATAGACAATTACTCTTGAAGGTTACAGTCCTAGGATGGAATTCTAGGGACATCCCATCCTGAGTTTTCCAATACTTCTTTGGAATTCCTGGAAAACTTGATAAACCTCTCTGGATCTTCCCTTCTTAATTGCATTTACTGAGCACGAAGTGATTAATTATCTCACTGATTCCAGTAGCTGCCTGCAAGTAAACAGCAATATCTTCACTTCATATGTCAAGAAATGAAGAATCAAAAAGTGAAGGATCCTGTCAAGTTTTAGATAGATAGAATCAGAGGTAAAATTTGAACATAGATTTGTCTAAAGATTCTAAAATTTTTGCCCCAGTCGAAAGTTTAATGGCAAGGTTTTATTTTAAGTAAACCTTTCATTGAAGTATAACATACATTACAGGGTACCACCATAATTGTACAGCTTGGATTTTCCCATTTGAACATATTGGTGTAACCACAACCCAGTTAAAGTAACAGAAAATTACTAGCACCCCAGAAGCCACCTTTCCAGATCTTTCAATCTTTCTTCCTCTCTCCTCAGAGGCAACCACTATTCTGACTTCTAACAAAATAAATTAATTTTGCCCGTTTCTGAACTGTAAGTGAATGGATTAGTGCTATATTTAATAAATGTAATCTTTTACATCTGGCTTTTTATAAAATTTATTGTTATTTTTTGCTTTACATTATGTTTGTGGAATTCATTCACATAGTTATGTCTAATTATAGTTCTTTCATTTTCATTGCTGTGTGATGTTATACCCCATGGCTATACCTCACCTGAATTAATTTATCCATTTTGTTGTTAATGGGTATTTGGTGGTTTTCCTGGTTTTCTTTTCTTTTCTTTTTTTAAAGATTTTATTTATTTATTCGACAGAGATAGAGACAGCCAGCGAGAGAGGGAACACAAGCAGGGGGAGTAGGAGAGGAAGAACCAGGCTCATAGCAGAAGAGCCTGATGTGGGGCTCGATCCCACAACGTCGGGATCATGTCCTGAGCCGAAGGCAGATGCTTAACCGCTGTGCCACCCAGGCACCCCCTGGTTTTATTTTCTATTGCCAGTAATTCTGCTGTGAGCATCATTTTCTTTGGCATTCAAGAAATATATGGATGCACTGCCCACGGTTGCAAGCCTGAGAGGAAAATTGTCGGGTTAAGCGCTAGTAGACATGACCAAGAAGTTTTCCAATTATAGCCATTTACACCTGCACTAGCAGGGCAAAGAGTTTGAGTTAATTCACATTTTACTCTATAGGTGGGATTGCTATATTTTTTAAATTTAAATTCAATTAGCCAACGTATAGTACATCATTAGTTTTTGATGTAGTGTTCAATGATTCATTAGTTGCATATAACACCCTGTGCTCATCAGATCACATGCCCTCCTTAATGCCCATCACCCAGTTACCCCATCTCCCCACCCCACTCCTTTCTGTAAACCTCAGTCTGTTTCCCAGAGTCAAGAGTCTCTCATGGTTTGTCTCCCTCTGATTTATTCCCATTCAGTAACCCCCCAATCCCCATCCATTATGGTCCTCTGTGCTATTCCTTATATTCCACATATGAGTGAAACCATATGATAATTGTCTTTCTCTGATTGACTTATTTCACTTAGCATAATACTCTTCAGTTCCGTCCATGTTGATGCAAAGGGTAGGCATTCATCCCTTCTGACAGCTGAGTAATATTCCATTGTATATATGAACCACAGCTTCTTTATCCATTCGTCTGTTGAAGGACATCTTGGCTTCTTCCATAGTTTGGCTATTATGGACATTGCTGCTATGAACATTGGAGTGCAAGTGCTCCTTCTTTTCACTACATCTGTATCTTTGAGGTAAATACCCAGTAGTGCAATTGCTGGGTCTTAGGGCAGCTCTATTTTCAATGTCTGGAGGAACCTCCATAGGTGGCTGTACTAGCTTGCATTCCCACCAACACTGTAAGAGGGTTACACTTTCTCTGCATCCTTGCCAACATTTGTTATTTCCTGTCTTGTTAATTTTAGTTATTCTAACTGGTGTAAGGTGGCATCTCATTGTGATTTTGATTTGTATTTCCCTGATGGCAAGTATTGTGGAGCATTTTTTCATATGTATGTTAGAAATTTGTATGTCTTCTGTGGAGAAATGTCTGTTCATGTCTTCTGCCCATTTCTTGACTGGATTGTTTGTGTTTTGGGTGTTGAGTTTCAGAAGTTCTTTATAGATCTTGGGTACTAACCCTTTATCTGTTATGTCATTTGCAAATATCTTCTCCCATTCCATAGGTTGCCTTTTAGTTTTGTTGACTGTTTCCTTTGCTGTGCAGAAGCTTTATATCTTGATGAAGGCCCAATAGTTCATTTTTGCTTTTGTTTTCCTTGCCTTTGGACAAGGACTGACCTGACACAGTGGTTGAGTGGTGTAAGTGAAGAGGTTATGAAAGAGAGAGCACACTGCAGTGGTGAGAGTGGGAAGCCTAAGGGACCTCTGTGCAACTCTGGGTTTTGGTTTCTGGCTTTTATTGACAGTTGTTGACTAGGGAGTGGACTGTTTATTTCTTGGGGAGGGGATTTCTGGGGGAGCAGTGCTTAGTGCTTCTTCTCCCTTACTATGTCAGGGTCCCTGGACATCTTTTCATGGGCCTGTCTATTTGATCTAGCTTCTTGTGGAACACTGCCAGGACAGGCTTCTGTCTTTTCCAATAGATGGCCATGATTTCTCCTTTACTGGCCTCCAGGAATCCTTCTAAAGCTTAACTAACTATTCCAGAACTGAGCCCTGACAGCAAAGATTGGATCTGAGTAATGTTTAAAATCCAGGAGAAGCTGACCTGCTTTTGTTCAGTTCTGCCTGGCCTCTCCTAGTCAGTAGGTCACCTAGAGGTGTGTGCTCCCCAAGAGAAGAGAGGCACTGTGATGACTCTGCCCATCTCACAAATGGGAAAGCCAATCTCTCACTCAAAGTACACCCTTGTTGGTTTTTGGGAATGAGTACAGAGATGCTGAAGTTATTTACAGATTTGACGTCCTGGACCCATTGTCCACTGGTTCTTCAGGTTGTAATGGAGGCAATCATCTGTTTCCACTGATTCAGAAAATTTAAGGATACTTCTAACCAGGACAGAGCTGCATGGGTTAAGAAATTAGTTTTCCTTTTGGAGCTGGAATTGTAGGTATCCAGTATATTTCTTTTGTTAATTTCTTACTAACTAGGTTCTCTGATTGCCAGTCTCTCTTGTTCTCCATGTTCCCATCCTTACAGAATGATTGGAGCAACATAAACGCCCAATCGGTATTTCTTGACTCTAAATTTCCAAATAGTTTATATTTGTTAATAAAATAGTTTATATTTGTTAATAAAAAGAAGTGTATGAGGGATGAATTGTTTTTCATATATCAAATTTATCTTCTTTGACAAACAACATCCTTCAGAGTTTCCATGGGAATAATGAAATGAGGCCCTAGGACTGAAAAGTCTGGTATCCCATTTGGCAGGATGGAGGACAAAATGGACCTGCACATGCCATTCTGTGGTCAGCAGTGGAATTGTTGTGACGGTCATACCAGCCCCATATAAACATTTAAGCATTCATTCCTGTAAGTAGTTTTTTGGAGTAGCCTGGTTTGGAGATAGAATAGTGAATACCTGTGCTATACTTTTATGGAAGTTATATTCCAGACAGAGGAACAGATGGTGAATAAGTAATTTAAATAATTACACATTGTGTTAAGAGAGGATATCAAATATTTGAGTTGAAGGAAAATTACAGGGGGCAAGAACTAATTGAGATACATAGGTTAAGAAACATGTCACTGATAAGGAGGGTATTAGTTGATACCTAAGGGATGTTGAGAGGAGCCTAGTATGTTCTAGAAAATAACAACTGAGGGAAATGGGAAGATTTAGAGCAAAGCTCTAGACAGATAAGAAGTGGATATGTTTGGTAGAAGGCTAGAAGGGCTGAAGCAAGGGAAAACGGTAACAATTGGTTACAACAGTAGCAATACCTCAATGGGTACGTGGAAAAAATAGAATATACTACTCAGAATTAACAGGAAATGCTCTACTTATCATACATGCAACAGTAAGGCTGAATCTGAAAAACTTTATACTGTGTGAAAGACACCAGACTCAAAAGAATGTATTATTTATTCTCTCATTTACAAAGTGCTAGTGAGAGAAAAATTAATCTATAGTGAAAGACATCAGCTCAGGGTTTTCCTGGCCGGGGTAGAGAGGGGGTGATTGACCCCAGAGAGACATGAGAACCTTTTATGAAGTGAGGGAAATGTTCTGTGTCTGAATCGGGCTGGTAGCTACAGAGGGAGGCATGTGTCAGAACTCTTCAAAGTGTGGGTTAAAATATTTACATTTTATTGTCACAAGTTAAACAGCAACAAATCTTATTTTAAGAGAAAAAAAGAAGGACTCACAATCATTAACTGATTTGCTGAGAACAGGATCAGGATCCCTTTGCATCTCTAATATCTGGAAATCTTGAAAATGCTCCTTCAGAGTAGCCATTCATTTCTGGGGACACTTTTAGGCTCCTCTAGCTGTTTCTCCTGGGAGAAGCAAACATGTTCCCGATTAACTCTTCAAGCACCTTCATCTGATGTTGGTTTTAGGAACATAAGTCCCTGAGTTCTAGAATCTTCCTTACTGCTGGCTTTGACAGGAGAGTGGTGAAGGAGGACAAATACACAGATGCAGTAAATGTGATAGATGGTTTTGCCTTGTTTGTGGTGATGCTATCATGTGTGTATGCATATGTCCAAAGTCATCAAAATGCATACATCAAACATATGCACCTTTTTGTGTAAGTACGCCACAATAAAGTGAAAAAATCAGAAAGTATATAGTTTTCTAAAACAGCTTAACATTTTAATTGAAAAGGAAATTAAATATTGGCAAATCCTCAGATTTACAGTGTATTTCGTTACCTTTAACAATACAACTATCTTCAGAAGAGAATCTCCTTTTCCATTTTTTCCCAAAACTTCTTCACTCTGCAATCCACTGTCATCGGGCAATAGGCAATTTCTGGAAGGAGAGACCAACACTCAGCCTACCAAATGCTCCCTGTTACCAGTCTCAAAATGTTGTGATTCTGGCAGCAATTTTCATGGAGATTTGCAAGATTATCTGGAACTTGCTGTATTCTGGAGTCCTTCATCCTCTCGGACTACCTCCTCCATTCCCTTAGGCTTTGGCACTGAATTAACCTGGTCTATACACTTTTGTTATTGTTTCAGATACTTTTTCACATACTAAAACTTTCTCAAGGATAATTTTTAAAAATACATGAATGTGCAAAAAGAAAATTAAAATACCACAAGTCTCAGTATTGAGTTGTAATTTATTAGCATTTAGATGTAGTCCCAGAATCTTTTTCTATGCCTATGTATTTCTTTTTAGAATTGGTATCATCCTTATCGGCAAATGTAATTTTCTTTATCATTATATATTGATCATTTTTCACATCTTTACATGCATTTTGCAAATATACTAGTTAAACGATAAATGATATTCAGTTGCTCATTCTTCATCTGGGTCTTCTGGATCAATATATGTACGTTTCCGTGTTTGTTTTTATAATTAGTGAATCTATTCTTTTTCTCTTAGGGCTTTTTTTTTTTTTTAAGATATATTAGTCACCATACAGTACATCATTAGCTTTTGATGTAGTGTTCCATGATTCATTGTTATGTGTCTTTGTACTTTTTTTCCCCTCAAATTCTATTTTCATAAAGAGATTCCAAGATGGAAAAATACGTATACTTTTTAACTGTTTTGATGGAAAGTTCTAATCTCCTTCTTAACAAGGTATAGGAACTTATACTTCTCCTTCCAGGGTAAAAAAAATCATTTTCACCTTAGTGGTCTATGGAAGATGGGATTCTGTTCAAATCTTTCCTTATGTGATAGGTGGACATATTTTTTTATGGTTTTCTTGTGATGATGAAGATTAGTCAACTCAGTATTTACGATCAATCACATGTCAGAAAGCTCTTGTTCTGGGCATTTTGAAAATTGTTCCTTTTGTTCTGTAGGGTTGCTAATCTCTGGCCTTTTGTCGCAGAGATGACTTTGTTCTGATATGTGATGTGCCAGGAGAGTGGGGCAGTGGGGTTGGTTGTGATCCCGTGACCCTTGGCTCAGGGATCTTTTCCACAACATCCTTGAATAACCCTGTCCCTTATCTGCTTGGTTCTAACTCCATAGATGATGGGGTTGAGCATGGGAGGTACCAGTAGATAGATATTAGCAAACATGATATGTACCACTCGGGGCACATGATGTCCAAAGCGGTGGGTGAGGAAGGTAAAGAGGGCTGGGATGTAAAGAGCCAAGATGACACAGATATGGGAAGCACATGTGCCAAAAGCCTTGAGCCGGGCTTCATCAGAGGGCAACCTCAGAACAGTTCTCAGAATCATCACATAGGATATACTGATGACAATGATATCAAAGCCAACCACAGAGAAAGCCACAAAGAGCCCATATGCACGATTGACTCTAGTATCTGCACACACCAGCTTCAGCACAGCCATGTGCTCACAGTAGGACTGGGGAATGACGTGGTTGGGGCAGAAGGGCATCCCGGAGACCATGAAGCAGAAGGGACTCACCCACAGCAACCCTCTCATCATCACAGCTGCTCCCAGTTTCCCCACCATAGCTGGGGTCAGGATAGTAGAGTGGTGGAGTGGGAAGCAGATAGCCACATAACGGTCCAAGGCCATAGCCATGAGCAGCCCAGACTCCACAGAAGAAAAGGCGTGGATGAAGAACACCTGGATGAGGCAGGCATGGTATTCAATCTCATGAGCATGAAACCAGAGTATAGCCAGCATTTTAGGTTGGGTGGAAGAGGAGAGGGTCAGATCAGTGATAGCCAGCATGGCTAGAAAGAGGTACATGGGCTCATGCAGAGTGTGGTCAGTTCGGACTATATGAAGGACAATGATATTGCCAACTATAGCCACAAGATACATGGCACAGAGAGGAAAGGCAATCCAAAAGTGGTAATTCTCAAGTCCTGGGATCCCAAGTAGGATGAAGGACGCAGGTTGTGAAGAGCTATTCTCTGAAGCCAGCATCATAGAATGGTTATATTGTTCTCCCCTGAGAAGGTATGTACTCTATATAGGTGATAATAATCAAATGAATATTATTATTTATACTCTTTTCGAAAGAGCAATTTAAAAATAGAGTAAAAGGGTTTAATGTTAAAGGAATAATTTTAACTGTTTTAATAAATAGATTTTTGCACATAAAGTGATGCTACTCTTTATTCCTCATTCATATTTATGTCATTCAAAATGGAATCAAAGCATACTAGCTGCAAGTGCGATTTTTGTCAAAGAATCAATATTTTCCTTGAAAATCGAATCTGGTAAGGGAAAACTAACCTGAGAAATAATGTCAGTAATAAGTCATTCTTGCCCTCCTATCCTTCAGAACTAACTAACTTGTTTAACCTTTCCCATAGGTTCTTTCCAGCCCTTTGTTTAAGCCACTTGGGCAGCTTTTCAGGGTAGGAAGCCAGTTTGGAAAACACTTTGGCTTAAAGGCTCATAGCAAGGTATGTAGTGATGTTGAGTTAGCTCTGACTCTAGAAGTAACAGGAGAATTTGGGCTAGAGGATAACTGACAATTGTACACCTGTAATTAAACCTACTATCTTTAGTGTATGTCCTCCTAGATTAGAGGTCAGCAAACTTTTTTGTAAAAGGTGAGATCATACATATTTTAGGCTTTGTGCACTATACAGCCTCCGTTGTGACTAGTCAGTTTTGCCCCTGTAGCTTGAGAGCAGCCACAGTCAATACAGAAATGTGTGAGTGGGGCTACATTCCAATACAATTTTATTTATAAAAACAGCCTGCAAGCTGGATCTGGTCTGCAGGCTATAGTTTTCGAAATCCTGTCCTGATGGTAAATTTTCATGAGGGGAACCCTGAACAGTGCACCATGCCTAGCACCTCTGTGCTTGGCACAGAATAGGGGTTTAATAAACATTTGCTGAAGCCAATAACACATAAATGACGTTGTTCAGTGGCAATGGACTTTTTCACTGCTTAGCCAAATCTTAACATTGTTGGAGAAACCTTTAGACACTACTTTGGCACCACGGCCACAGGAGAGTTATACATAATTCTCATGCTAGAGTCTGCTGTGCTGGCCCGTGAAAGACCTGAATGCCCTCCTCTGCCTATACTTGCTTTACATGGTCGATCTTGTTGGATCCCTCTGGTGACTGTCACCTCCCTAGGAGTCCATGACACAGAAGCTTACCTGGTTCTTAAAGGCACCTTTTCACTATTTCATCTCAGTTGACCTGAATCTTTGTTTGAGTCTCCTCCATAACAGAAGCACCCAGACAAGAAGAGTATCTCTTCCCATAACAAATCACCTGTTGGGACTAACGAATGTTTCATTCATCCAGGCGTAATGGTTCCTAAAAAGGGTTTCTTCGAGATCCCAAATAGACCTGACCTCTTTCTGATTTTCCCTAGCATTATAACATTATGAGAGATATGGAGCTCAGACTTTACAAATCTTGCTCTACATTGGAAGCTTTCCTACCCTACCTTGATAATAGCTACAGGTTCGCTCAAAACAAATATTCCTATCCAGGTTGTGGTGAAAATTCAGACACACACATTATCTGGGGTCGAGGGCTCTAGTTTTATCTGCTCCTGCCCGGCCTGTTCTTCCAGTTATATGTGCTGTTTGAACCGGAGTCTTCCTCTCTCCCTCCCTTCTGCCTCCTGTTTGTCACCGTCCATTTGTGAGGACATGGTCACTGAGGCTCACGGGCACCTGGAAAACATGCTGAGACCATCTTCATTCTTGCACTGGGTACTGGTGAGATGCCTGCTAAACCTGCAATTTCTCAAAGTGCATAATAATCTTCTTAATTAGTTGTGGAAGACATTGCATTTTTGTAAATATAACACCATAAGTATTTACATTTTATTGTTTTTAACTCTCACAAGTTTTCTGCCCATGAGCCGTAATGAGGAACTCACCTGTACTCCATACTCCTTGTGGGGTGGCAACTCTTCTCAGGTGGTGACCTAGGACCCGTTTCTGAAGTAGGAGATGGGGTCCCTTAACAGGTGCCTTTCTTTCTTCCATACAACCGAATCGAATCTGGTGTCCTCACTAACAGCAATTCCCTTGCCTTTCTTCCCCTCAGACTTATGCACTCGGCCAGTGCAGAGTGAAGGCTCCCAGTCATGTGGAGTGGACTGGGAGTTTACCAATCTTGGATCATTTTGTGAAGTGTGTGAGGTTTTCAATCCTATTTCTGAGGCAGGCACATGTTATCAACTTGCTGCTGGGTGGAGGGCGGGGTATATGAATTCCCTCAAGAGTAGGAAAAGAAGAGCAATTTCCCTTCTTGCCCAACATTCCTTCCCCCTTTTCCTGCTTTTCAATATGTCCTTGTTGCTGCCCCACATGGGCTAGACCTCTAGTGAGCCTAGTGCTTACTGACAGAAGGAATTAAGTCATCTTTTTCAACATTATCACTGGGGTGATCACACACTGGTCTTCAGAGTTGATTTTTCTCTTCTGTAAATGTATAATCTAACTTGTGAGAACTTGGCATAGCCTTTGGATCAGAAAATATGGTTATAAGAATGCTGTTCTCACACTGATGGAGCTCAGCTTTCATCTGTGAGTGTGGGTGAATCCATGCTGGTACCACTGGCTCTGTTGGCCTTCAATTACTCCACCATTAAGTGGAGATAGTTATATCTGTCAGGTTAGCTGTGTTGCTCACGCCTGAAGGGTCAAGGATAAAATGGGCTGAGAGCTTGCTAAGGAATAGTTCAGGGACATTTAGACCATTTTCTCACCTTGGGGTGTCTAAAACCCAGGCATAGAGCAATAATGCTGGAGCAGGGTAGGATTCAGATCCAGTGTCCATCATGGAGGGATTGTGTGGACGCAGCCTTCCTACTTTTCTAGAATTTCCATGGAAGACACAGTGTGAGCAGTAAATCTTCTCCCAATCTCCGAAGGAAATCCAGCAGTCAGGGATCTCTGGACCTGGAGGCCCCAGTGAGTCAAGCCATTCTGCGCAGTGTAACTTGCCTTGTCTTCCAGCTACTTGGAGCCTCCGTGAGTCCAACTTTTCTCTGGGAAACACAGAGATGACTAGGGTACAAGCAAATCACTCACCTTGAGCTCTCCTTCATCTCTGACCATGAGCAGCTCTAACTGGCTCCTGTGATTCAGCTTTTAGCAGAGACTGTAGATTAGGACCTATTTAAAGACCTGTTCAAGTCTGGCCTTTCCCTTCCCCAAGCATGAGTTCTCCCCCTCCTGGTAGGCCCCCCTGCCTCAATCTCTGGCTTCCTCTGAGACTAGAGACTAAAGCTGGAAGCATTAACCCCTAACTTGCCTCTCTCTGTATACATAAAAGCAAAGGCTGGGGAATTGAGTGCATGGGAAAGCATGTGTGTTGTGGAGAATACTCAATTGTGAGCTTATATGTATGCATGTATTTTTTGTTAGTCCAGAGTATGTTTATTTCCCATTGAGATACTTTATATAGTGTGAAAGTGTGTTGATATGTTTGTTGCTGTATTTGAGAGATGTATTAATAGACGTGTGTGTAAGGCCTGGATTTGAATGTGAATGGTATGTGTATAACGTGTTTGTGTAGGTGTGAATAACCATTTGCATTAAGTATGCATATTAATTGGAATAACTTGGCTCTGTGAGTACAAGGGCACTGCATACACTGTGTACATATGCTGAGCTCCAAAGCTGATAGTGTGAAATGCTACATCAGTGTGTAGATAGACAGGTGTGTATAGGCAAAATGTGTGGGTTTGAAGAGGTGTGGAAAATCTGTTGGTGCTTTCATATGTACCTAGGTAGCTCTGGTTCTGAGGCCCTCCCACTTCCTATCAGAAGAGGCAGGAGGACTTCCAGATGGAGGTCTCGCCATAGTTCTTTTTGAAACTTGGTGAAGCTGGAAGGCCCTCCTCACTCAGCCTGAGCAGCTAAGCTTATGCCCAGCTTCCTCTCACTCTCCATCCAGGTCCTTGCTGGTTTTTTCTTTTTTCTTTTTTCTCAGTGTTCCCTGATGTATGATATGTCAAATGAAGGTTTGAGAAAAACAAGTATTTTTTTTTTTTAAATGAGGATTTATTTGTGGAGTTCAAAGCTGTCAGACTTCCGAAGCCAAGCTCACAAAATCCACAACCCAACATACATTTATAGGGGAAAAAAAATCACACAAAAGGTTACCATGACTATTAGGTTTACAGTAATCTCTTTATGGTGAATGCCATCATCATGTTCACAAAGGTCAGGATTTATGTTAAGATATCACCATACCAAAAATCTGGGATAGAACTGTTTTTATTAGGGAGTCTAAGTATACAGGAAAGATTCAAGGTTTTATTATTTTGGGGATCAGGCTGATACTGTAATTTTGGATTTGTCTCTAGTTGCAATTTCTTTTTCTTTGTCTGCTTCCTTTAGCCTTGGTAAGTTAAACATTTGGTATTAGGAAAGTAGATAAAAGTGCCAGGCTCTCCTCCTCTCTCTTTTCTTGCTTTTTCTCCTCCTTCTCCCCTTCCCCTCTTGCCCCCATCCTCTCCTTCTTTCCTACCTCCCCCTCACCTTCCTCTTCTTTCTTGTCCTCTCCTTCTCCACCTGCTCTTCTCCTAGTCATCATTGTTGTCTTCTTCTTCTTCTTCTTCTTCTTCTTCTTCTTCTTCTTCTTCTTCTTCTTCTCCTTCTCCTTCTCCTTCTTCTTCTCCTTCTTCTTCTTCTTCTTCTTCTTCTTCTTCTTCTTCTTCTTCTTCTTCTTCTTCTTCTTCTTCTTCTTCTTCTTCTTCTTCTTCTTCTTCTTCTTCTTCTTCTTCTTCTTCTTCTTCTTCTTCTTCTTCTTCTTCTTCTTCTTCTTCTTCTTCTCCTTCTCCTTCTCCCTCTCCTCCTTCTTCTCCTTCTTCTTCATGGAGGAACTTTTCTCCCCAAATGAGATGTGGTGTCTAAGGATAGGACCTGAGTTTTCTCATCCCTTGCATCTTCCACAGTCCCAAATGCCATAGTGGCTCCAAACAGACATGACATCCAAGGTCTTGTGGAAGTTACTTATGAGGCCAGTCACACTCTTTTTCAAGTTAAAGTGGGCATGGCTTGCTGAAATGAGTGTGCAGCAGACAGATCAGTCCTTTCTTCATTTACCCTCCTAAAGTTCTCCTCATTGTTTGTGTCTTTCCAAAGCTGGTATCTCTGCAGGATGGATTGAGGACTTGGGTACCTTGTTCACAGCCCTTCTCTAAACCCCAGGCTCCAGTAGAACATGCAAAGATTTGTGAGCTGTATTGAGAGGCTAGTTAAGATTGATTGCTATAGTCTTCTAGTCACACCAATGTGATTTACGTTTTATAGGGTTGTGAGGGGAGAGACAGAGAAAATGGAAAGGAAGTTTTGGTGGAAGAAGACATTGTTGAGCATATTGACCTGATAATCCTGGGACACTTCAATGAAACTCTGTCGAGAGCTCATCCACATTCATACCTTCATAGCTCCTATATCATCAGTTGTATTGACCTTTATCCCCATAGTTGATAGTCAGTCACTTACGGACATGTCGTGAACCTTGTCATAACTCAGAGCTACTCAATCTCTGAATTTCTGAGCATCTCACTCTAACTATACCATCCTATCTTTCTAGTTGTTTTTAAAACTCATTCCATGTTTTCTACATCATCAGTTCCTTCCAACACTTTATATATTTTTTTCCAATCCTTTCAGCCCTCTTTTCTTTTACAGTTCTTGTCTATGAAACCTAGTCCTCATAGCTCATCATTTCAACCATACTCATGTGAATAACCTCAACAACTATCTCTCCAATCATATCTCTCCATAATCACTCTCAATGTGAATGGCCTAAATGCTCCCATAAAGTGCCACAGGGTTGCAGATTGGATAATAAGACATGACCCATCCATTTGCTGTCTACAAGAGACTCATCTTGTACCTAAAGATGCATCCAGACTGAAAGTGAAGAGATGGAAAACCATTTTTCATGCCAATGGACCTCAAAAGAAACCTGGGGTTGTAATTCTCATATCAGACAGATTTGATTTTAAGAATACTTCTAACCAGGACAGAGCTGCATGGCTTAAGGAATGAGTTTTCCTTTTGTACTGATATTGTAGGGATCCAGTGTGCTTGTTTTGCTCATTTCTTACTGACTAGGTCCTCTGATTGCCAGTCTCTCTTGTTCTCCATGCTATTCCCATCCTCTTACAGAATGTTTAGAGAAACATAATCGCCCAATAGGTATTTCTTGACTCGACATTTGAAATATTCCAAATAGTTTATATTTGTTAATAAAAAGAAGTAAATGGGTGATGAATTGTTTTTCATATATCAAATTTATCTGCTTCGACAAACAACATCCTTTAGAGTTTCCATGGGAATAATGAAATGAGGCCCTAGGACTGAAAAATCTGGTGTCCCATTTGGCAGGATGGAGGCCATAATGGACCTGCACATGCCATCCTGTGGTCAGCAGTGGAATTGTTGTGACGGTCATACCAGCCCTATATAATCATTTAAGCATTCATTCCTGTAAGTAGTTTTTTGGAGTAGCCTGGTTTGGGGATAGAATAGTGAATACCTGTGCTATATTTTTATGGAAGTTATATTCCAGACAGAGGAACAGATGGTGAATAAGTAATTTAAATAATTACACATTGTGTTAAGGGAGGGAGGAAATCAAATATTTGCGTTGAAAGAAAATTACAGGGAGTAAGAACTAGTTGACATACATAAGTTAAGAAACATCTCACTGATAAGGAAGGTATTAGGTGAGACCTAAGGGTTGTTGAGAGGAGCGTAGAATGTTCTAGAAAATAACAACTGTGGGAAGTGGGAAGATATAGAGCAAAGGTCTAGACAGATAAGAAGTGGATATGTTTGGAAGTAGGCTAGAAGGGCTGAAGCAAAGGAAAACGGTAACAGTTGGTATGGTAATACCTCAATGGGTATGTTGAAAAAATAGAGTACACTGCTCAGAATTAACAGGAAATGACCTACTTATCATACATGCAACATATGGCTGAATTTGAAAAACTTTATACTGAATGAAAGACACGGGACTCGAAAGAATGTATTATTTATTCTTTTATTTACAAAAGTGGCAGTAAGAGAACAATTAATCTATAGTGAAAGACATCAACTCAGGGTTTTCCTGGCCGGGGTGGAGAGGGGTGATTGACTCCAGAGAGGCAAAAAGGTACCTTTATGAAGTGAGGGAAATGTTCTGTGTCTGAATCAGGCTGGTAGCTACAGAGGCATGCATGTGTCAGAACTCTTTAAAGTATGGGTTAAAATATTTACATTTTATTGTCACAAGTTAAACAGCAACAAAGCTGATTTTAAAAAGAAAAAAGAGGGACCCACAATCATTAACTGATTTGCTGAGAACAGGATCAGGATCCCTTTGCATCTCTAATATCTGGAAATCTTGAAAATGCTCCTTCAGAGTAGCCATTCATTTCTGGGGACACTTTTAGGCTCCTCTAGCTGTTTCTCCTGGGAGAAGCAAACATGTTCCTGATTAACTCTTCAAGCACCTTCATCTGATGTTTGTTTTAGTAACATAAGTCCCTTAGTTCTAGAATTTCCTTCACTGTTGTTTTTGACAGGAGAGTGGTGAAGGAGGATAAATACACAGATGCATTTTTACTTTGATTTTACTTTGTTTGTGGTGATGCTATCATGTGTGTATGCATATGTCCAAAGTCACCAAAATGCATACATCAAACATATGCACCTTTTTGTGTAAGTACGCCACAATAAAGTTGAAAAAATCATAACAAATATAGTTTTCTAAAACAGCTTAACATTTTAATTGAAAATGAAATTAAATATTGACAAATCCTCAGATTTCTAGTGAATTTCTCATTACTGTTAACAATACAACTATCTTCAGAAGAGAATCTCCTTTTCCATTTTTTCCCAAAATTCTTCATTGTGCAATCCATTGCCATCAGGGAACAGGCAATTTCTGGAAGGAAAAACCAACACTCAGCCTACCAAATGCTCCCTGTTACCAGTCTCAAAAAGTTGTGATTCTGGCAGCAATTTTCATGGAGATTTTCAAGCTTTTCTGGAACTTGCTGTATTCTGGAGTCCTTCATCTTCTCTGCTTGCCTCCTCCATTTCCCTAGGCTTTGGCACTGAATTAACCTTTTTTGTACACTTCTGTTCATGTCTGAATTATTTTTTTCTCATATTAAAATTACTTCCTCAATGAAGGATAAGTTTTAAAAATATATGAAAGTGCAAAAAGAAAATTAAAATACCACAAGTCTCAGTATTGAGTTGGAATTTATTAGCATTTAGATGTAGTCCCAGAATCTTTTTCTAAACCTATGTATCTCTTTTTAGAATTGGTATTGTCCTTATGGGGAGATGTTATTTTTCTTTTTTCTTTAATATCTTGGTCATTTTTCACATCTTTACATGCGTTTTGCAAATACACTAGTTAAATGATACATAATATGCAATTGCTCATTCTTCATATAGATCAAGACATGTATTTTCCTGTTTTGGGTTGTATAAATAATGAATCTATACATGTCTTTATACTTTCCCCCCACAAATTCTATTTTAATAAAGAGATTCCAAGATGGAAAAATACATGTACTTTATAATATATTTCGGTGAAAAGTTCTAATGTCCTTTTTAACAAGGTATAGCAACTTAGACTTGTCCTGGCAGGGTAAAAATCATTTTCAACTTAGTGGTCTGTGGAAGATGGCATTCTGTTTAAATCTTCACTGATTTGAATGGTGGACATATTTTTTACTGTTTCATCATGATGAGAAACATTAGTCAACTCAGGATTTATGATCAGTCACATCTCTCAGAGATCTCTTGTTCTGGGCATTTAGAAAATTATTCTTTTTGTTCTGTAGGGTTGCTAACCTCTGGGCCTTTTGTTCACAGACATGACTTTTTTATTATGTTAAGTTAGCCAGCATATAGTACATCATAAGTTTTTGTTGTAGTGTTCAACGATTCATTAGTTGCATATAACACCCAGTGCTCATCGCAACATGTGTGCTCCTTAATACCCAACACCTAGTTACCCCATCCCGAAACCCCCCTCCCTTCTGTAACCTTCAGTTCTGTAACATAGAGTCCAGAGTCTCTCATGGTTGTCTCCCTCTCTGATTTCTTCCTATTCAGTTTTCCCTCCCTTACCCTGTGGTCCTCTACTCTATACATTATGTTCTACATATGAGTGAAACCATATGGTAACTGTCTTTCGATGCTTGACTTATTTTACTTAGCATAATCCACTCCAGTTCCATCCATGTCGATGCAAACGGTGGGTATTCATCCATTCTGATTGCTGAATAATATTCGATTGTATATATGGACCACATCTTTATCCGTCCGTATCACAAGATGACTTTGTGCTAATATGCTATGATCCCAGATCAGTGGCAGTGGGGTTGGTTGTGATCCCATGACCTTTGACTCAGGGATCTTTTCCACAACATCCTTGAATAACCCTGTCCCTGATCTGCTTGGTTCTAACTCCATAGATGATGGGGTTGAGCATGGGAGGTACCAGTAGATAGATATTAGCAAACATGATATGTACCACTCGAGGCACATGATGTCCAAAGCGGTGGGTGAGGAAGGTAAAGAGGGCTGGGATATAAAGAGCTAAGATGACACAGATATGGGAAGCACATGTGCCAAAAGCTTTGAGCCAGGCTTCATCAGAGGGCAACCTCAGAACAGTTCTCAGAATCATCACATAGGATATACTGATGACAATGATATCAAAACCAGCCACAGAGAAGGCCCCAGAGAGCCCATATGCACGATTGACTCTAGTATCTGCACACACCAGCTTCAGCACAGCCATGTGCTCACAGTAGGACTGGGGAATGACGTGGTTGGGGCAGAAGGGCATCCTGGAGACCATGAAGCAGAAGGGACTCACCCACAGCAACCCTCTCATCATCACTGCCGCTCCCAGTTTCCCCACGATAGCTGGGGTCAGGATAGTAGAGTGGTGGAGTGGGAAGCAGATAGCCACGTAACGGTCCAAGGCCATAGCCATGAGTAGCCCAGACTCCACAGAAGAAAAGGCGTGGATGAAGAACACCTGGATGAGGCAGGCATGGTATTCAATCTCATGAGCATGAAACCAGAGTATAGCCAGCATTTTAGGTTGGGTGGAAGAGGAGAGGGTCAGATCAGTGATAGCCAGCATGGCTAGAAAGAGGTACATGGGCTCATGCAGAGTGTGGTCAGTTCGGACTATATGAAGGACAATGATATTGCCAACTATAGCCACAAGATACATGGCACAGAGAGGAAAGGCAATCCAAAAGTGGTAATTCTCAAGTCCTGGGATCCCAAGTAGGATGAAGAATAGAGGATGTGAAGAGGTATTTCCTGAGGCCAGCATCACAGAAAGGTTAACTTGTTCGCCATTGTAATCTACTCTCTGTAGGTGATAATAATCAAATAAGTAATTGTTACTATTTTTTACATTTTGAAAGGTTCAACTGAATAATAGGGCAATTGGGCTTAACAGTAAACTGGAAGAATTTCAACTGTTTTAATAAATAGATTTTTGCACATAAAGTGATGTTACTCTTTATTCCTCATTCATATTTATGTCATTCAAAATGGAATCAAAGCATACTAGCTGCAAGTGTGATTTTTGTTGAAGAATCAATATTTTCCTTGAAAGTAGAATCTGCTAAGGGAAAACTATCCTGACAAATAATGTCAGTAATAGTCATTCTTGCCTTCCTATCCTTCAGAACTAACTGACTTGTTTAACCTTTCCCATAGGTTCTTTCCAGCCCTTCGTTTAATCCACTTAGGCAGCTTTTCAGGGTAGGAAGCCAGTTTGGAAAACACTTTGGCTTAAAGGCTCATAGCAAGGTATGTATTGATGTTGAGTTAGCTTCGCCTTTAGGAGTAACAGGAGAATTTGGGCTGGAGGATAACGGACTGATGTTTGTACACCTGTAATTAAAGCTATTATCTTTAGTGAATGTCCTCCTAGGTTAGAGATCAGCAAACTTTTTTCTGTAACAGGTCAGATTATACATATTTTAGGCTTTGTGGGCTATACATCCTCTGTTGCACTACTCAGTTTCACCCCTGTAGCCTGAGAGCAGCCACAGTCAATACAGAAATGTGTGGTTTGGCTGAATGCCAATACAATTATGTTTATAATAACAGTCTGGAAGCTGGATTTGGTCTGCAGGCGATAGTTTTCTAAATCCTATCCTGATGGTAAATTTTCATGAGGTGAACCCTGAACAGTGCACCATGCCTAGCACCTATGTGCTTGGCACAGAATAGGGGTTTAATAAACATTTCCTGGAGCAAATAACAAATAAATGACATTGTTCGGTGGAAAAGGACTTTGTAATTGCTTAGCCATGTCTTAACATCGTTGGAGAAACTTTTTAGACACCACTTTGGTTCCATGGCCACAAGAGAGTTATTCATAATTCTCATGCTGGAGTTGGCTTGTGCTGGCCCGTGAAAGACCTGAATGCCCTCCTCTGCCTATACTTGCTTTACATGGTCGATCTTGTTGGATCCCTCTGGTGACTGTCACCTCCCTAGGAGTCCATGACACAGAAGCTTACCTGGTTCTTAAAGGCACCTTTTCACTATTTCATCTCAGTTGACCTGAATCTTTGATTGAGTGTCCTCCATAAGAGAAGCACCAGATAAAAGGAGTATCTTTTCAAATCTCCCATAACAAATCACCTGTTGGGACTAACAAGTGTTTCATTCAACCAGACCTAATGGTTCCTAAAAATTAGAGTTTCTTCGAGATCCCAAATAGACCTGACCCTCTTTCTGATTTTCCCTAGCATTATAACATTATGAGAGATATGGGGCTCAGACTTTACAAATCTTGCTCTACATTGGAGGCTTTCCTATCCTACCTTGATAATAGCTACAGGTTTGCTCAAAACAAATATTCCTATCCAGGTTGCAGTGAAAATTCAGACACACACATTATCTGGGGTTGAGGGCTCTAGTTTTATCTGCTCCTGCCTGGCTGCTTCTTCCAGTTATATGTGCTGTTTGAACCGGAGTCTTCCTCTCTCCCTCCCTTCTGCCTCCTGTTTGTCACCGTCCATTTTTGAGGACATGGTTACTGAGGATCATGGGCACCTGGAAAACATACTTAGAGCATCTTCATTCTTGCACTGGGTACTGGTGAAGATTCCTGCTAAACCTGTCATTTCTCAAAGTGCACAATAATCTCTTCAATTAATTGTGGAAGACATTGCATTTTTGTAAAAATAACACCATAAGCATTTACATTTTATTGTTTTTAACTCTCATAAGTTTCTGCCCATGAGCATTAATGAGGAACTCACCTGTTCTCCATACTCCTTGCGGGGTGGCAACTCTTCTCAGTTGCCTGGGACCCGTATGTGAAGTAGGAGATGGGGTCCCTTAACAGGTGCCTTTCTTTCTTCTCTATACCTACAACGGAATCGAATCTGGTGTCCTCACTATCAGCAATTCCCTTGCCTTTTTTCCCCTCAGATGTACACACTCAGGCAGTGCAGAGTGAAGGCTCCCAGTCATGTGGAGTGGACTGGGAGTTTACCAATCTTGGATCATTTTTATGAAGTATGTGAGGTTTGCAATCCTATTTCTGAGGCAGGCACATGTTATCAACTTGCTGCTGGGTGGAGGGAGGGATATATGCATTCCCTCAAGAGGTGGAAAAGAAGAGCAATTTCCCTTCTTGCCCTACAATCCTTCCCCCTTTTCATGCTTTTAAATATGTCTCTGTCCCTGACAGAAGGAATTAAGTCATCTTTTTCAACATTATCTCTAGGTTGATCACACACTGAACTTCAGAGTCGATTTTTCTGTTCTCCAAAGTACAATGTAACTTGTGAGAACTTGGCATAGCTTTTGGTTCAGAAAATATGGTTAAAAGAATGATGTTCTCAGCATGCCTGGGTGGCTCAGTCGGTTAAGTGTCTGCCTTCTGCTCAGGTCACAGTCCCAGGGTCCTGGGATCAAGTATCGCATCAGGCTTCTTGCTAAATGGGGAGGTTGCTTCTCCCTCTGTCAGCTGCTCCCCCTGCTTGTGCTCTCTCTCTCTCTCTCTGACAAATGAATAAATAAAATCTTAGAAAGAAAGAAAGAAAGAAAGAAAGAAAGAAAGAAAGAAAGAAAGAAAGAAAGAACACTGTTCTCACACTGATGGAGCTCAGCTTTCATCTGTGAGTGTGGGTGAATCCATGCTGGTACCACCGGCTCTGTTGGCCTTCAATTACTCCACCATTAAGTGGAGATAGTTACGTCTATCACGTTATCTGTGTTGCTCAGGCCTGAGGGGTAAAGGATAAAATGGGCTGAGAGCTTGCTAAGGAATAGTTTCAGGGACATTTAGACCATTTTCTCACTTTGGGGTGTCTAAAACCCAGGCTTAGAGCAATAATGCTGGAGCAGGGTAGGATTCAGATCCAGTGTTCTTCATGGAGGGATTGTGTGGACGCAGCCTTCCTACTTTTCTAGAATTTCCATGGAGGACACAGTGTGAGCAGTGAATCTTCTCCCCATCTCTGAAGGAAATCCAGCAGTCAGGGATCTCTGGACCTGGAGCCCCCAGTGAGTCAGGCCAGTCTGCGCAGTGTAACTTGCCTTGTCTTCCAGCTTCTTAGAGCCTCTGTGAGTCCCACTCTTCTCTGGGAAACACAGAGATGACTAGGGTACAAGGAAATCACTCACCTTGAGCTCTCCTTCATCTCTGACCATGAGCAGCTCTAACTGGCTCCTGTGATTCAGCTTTTAGCAGAGACTGTAGATTAGGACTGATTTAAAGACCTGTTCAAGTCCGGCCTCTCCCTTCCCCAGGCATGAATTCTCCCCCTCCTGGTAGGCACCCCTGCCTCAATCTCTGGCTTCCTCTGAGACAAGAGTCTAAAGCTGGAAGCATTAACCCCTAACTTGCCTCTCTCTGTATACATAAAAGCAAAGGCTGGGGAATTGAGTGCATGGGAAAGCATGTGTGTTGTGGAGAATACTCAATTGTGAGCTTATCTGTATGCATGTATTTTTTGTTAGTCCAGAGTATGTTTATTTCCCATTGAGATACTTTATATAGTGTGAAGGTGTGTTGATATGTTTGTTGCTGTGAGCATTTGAGAGATGTGTTAATAGACATGTGTATAAGGCCTGGATTTGAATGTGAATGGTCTGTGTATAACGTGTTTGTGTAGGTGTGAATAACCATTTGCAATAAGTATGCATATTAATTGGAATAACTTCGCTCTATGAGTACAAGGGCACTGCGTACACTGTGTACATATGCTGAGCTCCAAAGCTGATAGTGTGAAATGCTACATCAGTGTGTAGATAGACGGGTGTGTATAGGCAAAATGTGTGGGTTTGAAGAAGTGCGGACAATCTGTTGGTGCTTTCATATGTACCTAGGTAGCTCTGGTTCTGAGGCCCTCCCACTTCCTATCAGGAGAGGCAAGAGGACTTCCAGATGGAGGTCTCGCCATAGTTCTTTTTGAAACTTGGTGAAGCTGGAAGGCCCTCCTCACTCAGCCTGAACAGCTAAGCTTATGCCAAGCTTCCTCTCACTCTCCATCCAGGTCCTTGCTGGTTTTCTCTTACTTCTTTTTTCAAGTGTTCCCTGATGTATGATATGTCAAATGAAGGTTTGAGAAAAACACAATTTAAAAAAAGAAAGTGGGGATTTATTTGTATAGTTTAAAGCTGTCAGACTTCAGAAGCTATGCCTCACAAATTCCACAACCTAACATACATTTATAGTGGAACAAATCACAAAATAGGTCACCATAACTATTAGGCTTACAGTAATCTGTTTATGGTGAATTGCCATTATCCTCTTCACAAAGGTCAGGATTTATTTTAAGATATCACGATATCAAAAATCTGGGATAGAACTATTTTTGTTAAGGAGTCCATGTTTAAAGAAAAGATTCAAGGTTTTATTATTTGGGGGCTCAAGCTGATATTGTAATTTTGGATTTGTCTCTAGTTGCAATTTCTTTTTCTTTGTCTGCTTCTTTTAGCCTTGGTAAGTTAAACATTTGGTATTTGCAAAGTAGATAAAAGTGCCAGGCTCTCCTCCTCTCTCTCTTCTTCCTCTTTCTCCTCCTTCTCCCCTTCCCCTCTTGTCCCCAACCTGTCCTTCTTTCCTACCTCCCCCTCACCTTCCTCTTCTTTCTTGTCCTCTCCTTCTCCCCCTCCTCTTACTCCTAGTCATCATCATAGTTGTCTTCTTCTTCTTCTTCTTCTTCTTCTTCTTCTTCTTCTTCTTCTTCTTCTTCTTCTTCTTCTTCTTCTTCTTCTTCTTCTTCTCCTTCTTCCCCTTCTTCTTCTTCTTCTTCTTCTTCTTCTTCTTCTTCTTCTTCTTCTTCTTCTTCTTCTTCTTCTTCTTCTTCTTCTTCTTCTTCTTCTTCTTCTTCTTCTTCTTCTTCTTCTTCTTCTTCTTCTTCTTCTTCTTCTTCTTCTTCTTCTTCTTCTTCTTCTTCTTCTTCTTCTTCTTCTTCTTCTTCTTCTTCTTCTTCTTCTTCTTCTTCTTCTTCTTCTTCTTCTTCTTCTTCTTCTTCTTCTTCTTCTTCTTCTTCTTCTTCTACTTCTTCTTCTCCCTATTCTTCTTTCACCTTC
>NW_024424008.1:186524-216029 GCF_017311325.1 Ursus maritimus
CAGTTTGTGGTACTTTTTTCTGACAGCCTTAGGAACCTAATACAACAATAAATATATTTTCATCCATTATTTTAATTTTTCATCTATAAATAATTGTATTCCACATGAGCCAGTGGATTATTAAATGTAATTTTAATTAAATTGTTTTGTAATTAATTGTTAAATATAGTTTGATTAAATTGAATTAACAGATTTTCTATTTGTTTACCTAATTATATGCTATCTATTTAGATAGGGATCCTACAGTGTCTTGCATATCTTAGGGTGACCTTGTATTTATAGATCAATACAATATTGAGAAATGATAAAGAAAGCAGAAATAGCTCCAAGCACAGTTAATTTTCAACAGAGATCAATGCAATTCAGGGACAGAAAAATGTCATGGTGCTAAACTAATTGTCTCTATAAAAACAGAATGAACCTGAAATCCTATCTCAGTGTGAAAAATCTTTATTTGAATTGTAATATTAGACTAAATTTGAAAGCTGAAAGTATAAAAATCCTAAAAGAAAAAATAGAATAATATTGTAATGAACTTGAGGAAATCAAAGATTTTTTAGTCTACAAAAAACACAGCTATAAAAGAGGAAAATCAATGATTGAACTTCATCAAAGTAAAAAACATCAGTTTCGAAAGATGCATTATAAATTTGAAAAGTCAAGTCACAGATGGTGAAAATATTCACAATGTATATAATGAAAAATAAAGTCCCACAATCAATTAATGGAAAGACAAGTAACTCATTAAAATCTTAAGCATATGGTTTCCAAAGGCACTTCACAAAAGCAGTGGATGAATGGCTAACAGACATATGGAAAGGTGCTCACATTATTATTCCTAAAGAAATAAAAAATCAAAGCAGAATGAGATACCAATGCAAACCTATAAACATAACTAAAATAAAATACTTTGATAACAGAAACTAGTGGCAAATTGTGGGTCGATTGGGCCCCTCAGGCACTGAGCACAGCCACTTCCGGAACCTTTGGCAATTTCTAATAAAGGTGAGCATCTTTTTGGCCTACAACTCCATTTCTAGTTCATACCACAAATTATTTTTTTAAATTTATGCACGAAAAATGTCAAAGAATGTTTGTAGTAGCTGTCTAATAGCTAAGATGTGAAATAGCTAAGAAGTGAAATCAAATCTGTCAGCTGGAGGTTAAACAAATTTGCTACGTCTATCCAATTGAATGCTACTGAGCAAAGAAGGAAAAAGAAGGAAGAACAAAAACAAAAGGTATATATAGAAACAATACTGTGGAATTTCAAGGTACCAAAAATAAAAAAGTGGAGCCTAATGCATTAGAGGATGGAAAAGATGGCCTACCAAAAAAGGCAAGAAAGTTCAGTTTTGGCTTACAGATGCCTAGCTGTGAATAGGTGAGATTTGATTAATTGTTTCTACCTGCTAAGTTGTATTCTAATGGTTGAAAACCTACTGAATTACTGATTCTTTACAACAATCCAATGAAATAGGTATCAACATTTTTCATGTAGAGAAACCAAGACACTGAGGAGTTAAGTTTTTACAGGGTATGTAGATAGAACCAGAATTTTATCTCTAGTTTTATTCACTATATTAAACGGAACCTTAAAATGTTCAGAGATAGTATTACAGCCTAACAATTCTGTATACATCCAATCCATCAATAAAGTGTAAAAGCCAAAATAATTTTTTAGACAGGCAGGAACAAAGAAAATTTATCATTTCCTCATCCTTTTATTTTTCTTTGAAGATTTTACTTATTTGAGACAGTGAGAGGGAGAGAGAGAGAGACAGGGAGAGCGCAGAGGAGGGAGAAGGAGAAGCAGACTCCCCACCTAGCAGGGATCCTGATGAGGAACTGAATCCTTGGATGCTGGGATCATGAACTGAGCAAAAGGCAGAGGCTTAATGGACTGAGCCACCCAGGCGCCCATGCATCCTTTTTTTTTCTGAGTAAAACCAGAGTATGTCCTTCAGCAAAATAAAATAAATATCCACTTGCCAATCAATTACAAGTGGAAATTATTCAGGGGTGCCGTGTATAGTAATCCCAGGAAAGCAGCAATCCCATATGCCTTATAGAAGTGCAGAATGTATTAAAGCCTTGCAAAATGGAAGATGATTTGAATTTCAGAGAAACACAAAGTTGTCCTAGAAAACCATGGTGCAGTGTAAATTAAGTAGAAATTGGACAGAATTATGGGCAATTGAATCCGTGGAAAAGGAAAGAATTGATTTTATGTTGATGAATATGTGTTAGTGATATAAGATGCTATGCCATTCTTTTTTTAGTCAAACCTGTAGTCTAGATTCTGTGTTGAGTAATGTGTATTTAATCCTATTTCAATCAAAATTTATTTGCTTTAAGGTTCAAACAACTGAAACGTGAATATGTACTATTTAATCATAGCTATAAGACTGTATGTAAATTTATATACCTTTTCCAGGCAAATACTATGCTGTAGGCAACTGAATTTGGGAAAGGAGAGAAGGAGGAAGTGTGAGGGTATTTCCTACCCACAGCCTACATGGCAGTAAATAGGACCTAAAGGTAATGATTATGCTAAGTGAAATATGTCAAGCAGAGAAAGACAATTATCCTAAGGTTTCACTCATATGTGGAACACAGGGAATAGTGCAGAGGACCATAGGGGAAGGGAGGGAAAACTGAACGGGAAGAAATGAGAGAGGGAGACAAAGCGTGGGAGACCCTGGACTCTGGGAAACAAACTGAAGGTAACAGAAGGTAACAGATGGGAAGGCAACAGAAGGTGGGGGGATGGGGTAACTGGGTGATGGGTATTAAGGAGGGCATATGTGATGAGCACTGGATGTGATATGCAACTAATGAGTTGTTGAACACTACATCAAAAACTAACGATGTACTGTATGTTGGCTAATTGAACATAATAAGAAGAAAATAAATAAAATAACGGTAATGGAGGAAAAAAAGAATGTTTGTGTTTATTGAAAAATATTATAAATATTTAAATCATTAAAATTTAAGTAATTAAACATTAAACATAATTTTAAAAATTATTAAAAGAGAGGTGGTAAGCATTTTATTTACACCCGCTTCAGTCCAGTGTGATGAGCCTCCTAGGAAAGCCTAGTCCTCACCCCTAGAATCATGCTGCTCATCTGATTATATTCTCTCTAAGCCCCAGGGGTCTCTTGGCTACAGGGCTGGGTTACATGCTGAGCTCCTTATAGAAGCCCAGGTCCAAGAGCTATCTACATGCATTCATAGCCGGGCAGTGAGTGGGAAGGGCAACTTTCCCTCTGCTGGGAGCCAGGTAAGATGCCAGGAGCAGAAAGAGCAGACCAGGGAGAGGGACTATGGAGAGCTCTTCTGGAGAGCCAGGAAGGAATGGAGCAGAGGGAGGCGTGGAGCAGGGCAGGTACTGAGAAGCACAGGACTGCAAACCAGAGGTAGAAGAGTACAGATCATGGGAAGAGTGGTGCAGAGTGGCAGGCACAAGCTGAACGTTGTGGAAATTAAGTGAGATATCAGCAACAAGTTTGCAAACAAGTATTTATTTCCAGGAGAAAATCATTCAGTTATGTCAAGGAAATGGAGTGAATTGTGATTCTGTGTGGCCCAAATTTGACATTTATTGGAAATTTTATTGTTTCAATCAGCTTTTAAGTTTGACTGATTTCTATATCCCCATTGGCTAGAAAATAAGCTTTTTGAGCTATTTCACTTAACAACAGCACCACCTTTTTACAAGATCCTGGTAGTCTGAGCTTTCCGATAGCTGTCTTTACAGAAGCCATTTATATTTAGAAAGAAGTATTTCAAATACATTTTGATATTTGACCAATCATCACAGACAAACTGGAAATAGGCAGATCAGGGATATTTTTAAAGTTCAAAGTTTACAGATGAGGCATCTTAAATAGGAATGGGTCATCAGGATCCTACCTCCCATCAACGCAGGAGTAAAGACACCCAGCTTCATCTTTATTATGCTACTGGACCGGAATAATACATCCCAGTGTCCACCATGTCAAAACCTCTGGACACAGAAATCTACTTATGTTTCCTCTTCCCAACTCCCTCATCATCCATGAAAACACAGACTGTCAGCAAACAAACAACAGACACAGAATCTAGTTTGAGGTGCATGCAGCAGCATTCTCTGGTCTTGGCCTCCTAAAGCATGTATGATATGCTGCACTTTTAATTTGTTCACCGGCATCTTTTGCAATCAATAGTAATTAAATATGATGCAGTGTTTTCTATCAATATTTTACCGAATGGGTTTAATTTCATCTTAAATAGAAGGCTTTTGCTAAAAAAGTCGTAAATGCACTTTCTCTTACTTATTCTAAAAATATTGTAGGCATTTTGTTTTACCTTGAAATTCTTAACTCAGATGCAGCAATCTGTGTAAAATAGGGATATTTTAATATTTTTATTAGTTGTTAGCCAATTGACCAAACATTATTTATCACATATCATTTCTTTTTTCTAGTGATATAAGATGGCATTGTCATCATATTCTTTTTTTTTTTTTTTAAGATTTTATTTATTTATTTGACAGAGAGAGACAGCCAGCGAGAGAGGGAACACAAGCAGGGGGAGTGGGAGAGGAAGAAGCAGGCTCATAGCAGAGGAGCCTGATGTGGGGCTCGATCCCATAACGCTGGGATCACGCCCTGAGCCGAAGGCAGACGCCCAACTGCTGTGCCACCCAGGCGCCCTTGTCATCATATTCTTTACCCTCATTCACACATTTTTTTGAAATGCCATTTTTTTCTGGGGATATATGTTTTTATTTTTATTATTTTTTAATGACTCTCAATTTTTTTTGTCATTAATTATATTGAAATAATTCCTGAAGTTGAACTTTTTTCATTTATGAAATTTTTCTTGATTATATTATCCTTTGGAGCTCTACTTGTGCATATTTTTAAACTTTTGACAATATTATACTTTGTTATTATAATAACTTCACATTACATTTTGATATATCAAAGGGCAAGTCCCCTCTCTTTGTCATTTTCAATATTATACTGAATATATTTGCATATTTATGGTACCTAATACATTTTAGGATCCATCTATCACTACCCATTAAAAACTCTTGTGTGTTATTGACTGATAATGCTTTAATTTATAAGAACATTCATGGCATAATTCATATCTTTTCACTATTGAATATTCCTATCTTCAAGAAAGAAAGGACTTTATGTTCTTCAATAAATTTTTAGAGACCTCTTCTTTTCCTGCCAAACACAGACATTGTGTTATGACATTACAGTTTATAGTTTTATGGCTATTGTAAATAAGTCCAACTGTTTTTAGAAAATTTTCTCAGTGCTTAATTCTTATGAAGAGGAAAAGCTATTAATTTTCGGTATTGATCTGTGTGGTCACTTTGGTGAACCCTGTTTTAAGTGTTTGCAGTTTGTTCTTTTAGATATTTAAGGTAAAGAATCCATTAAAACCTAAATAAAGACTTTGAAAAATTGCTTTTCCAAAGTAACACTCTCATTTACTTGTCTTTTCATATTTCCTAAGACTTTTCCATAGAATGTAGTATAGTAGTTGTGTGAGTGGATATCTGTATGTCTTACTGAATTTAATAGAAATTCATTTTGTAGGTCACCAGTTAATATGTTTGCTCCAAATTTCTAGAAAATGTCTTTCATTCAGGAGCTCATTTCCTTCCTAAATATTAAGAATTTCATCTTGAATTGCCCTTGAGTTTTCTGATTCTTTCCTCATCTCTTGATCAGGTTTTTCCTCCCTAATCTTTGGGTATAGCCATACCACTAGTAGATTTTCTATGTGAGTAATTCTTTTATTCATAAGACAAAGTCCACTGTTTCAAAGTGCAATATTCTTTAAAAGCACAGTTACATCTGACTTGCTAAAAAGTTATTTATGATGTTTGCATGTGTCATCCTAAGTAATTAGATGACTAGCTTTCCATCTGTTTTTATGTTCGAGAATCGGACTTTTCAACCTCAGCCCTGTTAACATCATGGGCTGGATAGTTCTTTGTTGTCCTGTGTATTTTAGGATGTAAGCATGCCTGGCATCAACCCACTAGATGCCAGTGGCACTCCCTCCCCAGTTGTGACAACCACAACTGTCTCCGGGCTTTTCCAAATGATCCTTGCTGTGGGGGCTGAATTCTCTCTTTTCCACTCTACTAGTATCTGTGAAAGATAGAAATACTCCACTTTTTGTTTCTTCAGATTTGGTTGTGGGAGCTTTCCCCATCATTGACATTTCCTCTCTGCTGGATTTGATTTCTTGAACTAGTTTGGTGATTGATGTTTTTTTATAAAGTTGTCCATTTTCTATCTGTTGCCAAATATATTGTTATGCATACGATTCTGATATATTTAAAGTTTTGTTTCTCCATACTTTTGCTTTCTCTTTCATTCCTCATGCAGTTAATGACACTTTTTCTAAAATTTTGTTGACCACTCTTGAAAAAAGTCCACATATTTTTAAGTAATCAACTTTGGTTTTCTTGTTAACTCATTCATTGCTGCTCTTAATTTTTGTTAATTGCTTTTTCTCACATTTATTTAAACATTTTCCTAGCATCTTATATTGAAAAAAAAAAGTGGTTTACACCCTTGTTTTCTAATAAATGTACATCCTTCAGGCTGCACATGCACTCCAGTGTCTTGCCCTACAGATTCTCGTATGTGGTTTTCTCATTTTTATTCCATTTAAGGAATTGTTTTTCTCATTCTTATTTTTCTGGCATAGTGAAGATGCTTAATAAATGGATGTGGTTATTGCTTTGGAGCCCTTGTCATTTATATTTTAATACATTATTATTATTTGTAGGTTAATTAATAGACTAGGTTATACAGTATGAAGATTTGAAAGAGATTATTTTGTGCTTAAATAAAGAAGAGGTGGAAGAAGAAAGTCATTAGAGTTTGAGCAGGGGGGTGTGGTGATTGATTGGGAAAGACGTAAGTGTACAGGCAACTCCCAGAGATAGAATGTAGAGAATTGGTTAATTTTTATGCAAATTATACGCTTCGTCAGAATATATAGGAGTAAGAACATTTAAAGGGGGGAAATGATCCATTTGGTTTTGAAATATTGAATTTGATTTACTCGTGAGAAGCAAGTATGGGAACGTTCAGAAGGAAGTTCTAAGCTTTAAGAACCTGGAAACCACAGCTGCCTTCAGATATCTATTTGAAATTTTTCACTAAATAGGTGAAAGATGAAACTGTGAGAGTGGGCAAGATAATTATTTAAATGATTTGAGAATGGGCAAAGGGCAGATGCCTGAAGGATTCCAAAGTTAAAGTTCTTTGGATGTGGGGTGGGAAGCCAGAGAGAGAAATTGCTGAGTGGTGGGAGACAAGTACTAGAGACCAGTGCCAATACATGAGGAGAGAAAATTTCCAGGAAGCAAGTATCCTCAGCATAATAGGTCAGTGTTGGATAAATGAGAGGATCACCAAAATGAGTCAAGCGAGTCTATCAATTCTATTTTGCTGTTATTTTTCATAGTGGGTGTAGCCTGGACACCTGATTCTCTGGCCCTTTGCACACACAGACTATGGATGATAAAATTCCTTTCCCCAGAAACCTAAAGAGCGCCATGTTAACATTATTCATAGGGAATTAACACCTGAAACTTAAGACTCTACTCCAGAGATGCCACATTGACCACAAAAAAAAAAAACAAAGGTAACCTTGGGCGATTAACTTTTGAGTCTTAGTTTCCTCATATGCAAAATATACTACTATCTACCTCCTAGAGTTGGTGTATGGATGAAATTACATAATGCATATAAAATGTCAATAACACAGAGAACTTTCAACAAATGGGAGTTATAATTACTTTTGTTAGGGTGGTTCTTTGGACCACCTTGACTTCACATATATAAACATATGTGTCTTGTGGATGTCTTTGGCATTCTTCTGAATATTTCCCAGGAAAAACTAATAATACCCACATTTCAAATGTGACTTGATTTTTTCAATGCTTTATTTCATGATTAGTAATTTATTTTCAAAAAACACTGAAAATCATTATATTATTATATTGTATACCTGAAAGAAATATAACACTGTATATTAATTATACTTCAGTAAAAAATGCTGGAAACCAATTTGCTTATTTTGTTTAAATATTCTACTGGGAACATTTACAGGCAGGGATGACTTAATTGTGATGTTTTTGTCACCAAAGAAAATTACAGACTTAAGAAAATTTGATGTATAATTTTGAGGCATAATTTGAGGCAAATTTGAGACATAATTCAGGAATCCTCTGTTTTCAATAACTGAGGAGAGGCATGGAAAGAAGTGTTTAGTACTAGAAAGCTCAGAAAAAACTAATGTTCTTAGAGGATCAGCAGTAGTAATTCAATGAACATGAGAGTGCCAGCAAGATATTCTAAGTGATAGCTATATACTTATTATGTGTTCTGTTCAATTATTCAAATATCCCTGTCTTCTCAGTCCCTCATTATGTTGCCCCTCAATAATACCAATGCTCAACCTCTGACCTTCTTCCTGACGGGTATCCCAGGCCTGAGAGCAGCCCAGGTTTGGATCTCCATCCCTTTTTGTCTCCTGTATGTCATCGCCCTCTCTGGGAACAGCATGATCCTATTTGTGGTCCTTCGTGAGCGGAACCTCCATGAGCCCATGTATTACTTCCTCTCTATGCTTTCAGCCACAGACCTGAGCTTATCCCTGTGCACGCTTTCCACTACCCTTGGTGTCTTCTGGTTCGAAGCTCGAGGAATCACCTTAAATGCCTGCATTGCCCAGATGTTCTTTCTCCATGGATTTACTTTCATGGAGTCTGGGGTTCTGCTGGCCATGGCCTTTGATCGTTTTGTAGCCATCTGTGATCCGCTGAGATACACCACCATCCTCACCAATGCCAGGATTGCCCAGATTGGGATGAGCATATTGATAAGGAACATTGCTGTCATGTTACCAGTGGTGCTCTTTGTTAAGAAGCTGTCCTTCTGCAGGGCTGTGGTCCTTTCACATTCTTACTGCTACCATGTTGATCTCATTCAACTCTCATGTACAGACAACAGAATCAACAACATCCTCGGTCTGTTTGCAATTTTCTCTACAACAGGGTTTGATTGCCCTTGCATCTTGCTCTCCTATGTGCTGATCATCCGATCTGTTCTCAGCATTGCCTCCTCAGAGGGGCGGCAAAAAGCCTTCAACACCTGCATATCCCACATTAGTGCTGTTGCCATCTTCTACATCCCCCTCATCAGCTTGTCTTTTGTCCGTCGCTATGGCCATTCAGCACCTCCATTTGTCCACACCATCATGGCCAACGTCTTCCTTCTCATCCCTCCTGTGCTCAACCCCATCATCTACAGTGTGAAGACTAAGCAGATTCGAAAGGCTATTGTCAAGGTCTTAATTCAGAAGCAGCAACAAATTTAATCTCTAGTCATCTCAGAGTAGAGAGAAAGCCATATATGAATGAGTGCTTCAGTAGAATGGGGTAATTGCCCCCAAAGGGCCTAGATTGTCTTCCAACGTTAAACTAAGTAACTTACAGATTGTGTGATATTTGCTTAGTTTCCTTGTCACTAAGTTCATATTAATATCACCTAAATTATGTTTTGTTTTCAGTGTAAATTGAGATGATGTATGTAAACAACTATTCATATTTGCAAGTAGTATGAGACCTGAATAAAGTATTCATTCAGACTGCATACAATTCAAAAAGTCCAGATTTAATGTAGGAAACTTTGTTAATAAACCAGTTGTTCTTTTCTGAATGATATCCAAATTGCAATTTAATGAATTTGATTTTTTCTTCTTAAAATTCTTAATTAACTGCAAAAATAGTCATTCTATAGAGTATATCTTCTAAGCGTATCAATGTAATTCAACATTGGATCCTATATAGGTAGTTAGTTTGTCCTTTCTTATGTGTAGGAACATATCTGATGTACATACAAAATGCCGTATCAAATGCTCGGGATCGGTTCCTGCTGCTGTTAGTGAACATTAAAAGTTGGTCATAGCATTACTAACCACCCAGGAGTGAGGATTACACAATGTTTCCTCAAATTAACCTTGATGAAAGGGAACTCATACTTTTGGCTCATGTTTTATCTGTATATCTCTGCCATTATGACTCCATCTGTGGGCCCACTGGGTCAGCAGTAGCATAGCCAAAGCTTGCTGATATTTACACGTAGCTTCTTTCTATTGATTATTGAGTTTCTCCTCTGAGGTGGGTACTGTTTGGTGGATATTAGCATGAGATACAAAGATTTTCACCCTCCGTGTCCACTTCAGTATGTATTTCACATACATCTATAGACTTCCTTATCTCTCTTCTTTCAAGTTTGCTAGTTCCATTCACTGACAAGGCTTTCAGCAAAGTACAGAAGTCCATGCATATCCACATACGTCAGGCAACCTCTGTTTCCACACAAAGTTAACAACCAAGGGCACCGTCCATTATGGGAATTTTCCTTCACTCCTTCACTCTTATTTTTTTTTTATTTTTTGAGTCCCCTGATGTGTGAGGCTGTTGTACCACTGTATTCTACTTCTGGTTAGTACCAACTTGCCCAGCAATCCATCCATAAACCAAGCCCAAATATTTTCGTTCTCTTCCAGTAACTTATCAGAACCTTCATTGAGGCCATGAAGGTTAATGGAGAGGCATCTATAAAACAGTGACAAGTGTCATGGGATTCTGGAACAACTATTCACAAACTTTATTTGTGCTTACTTTGACTTTGTACTTTGTCTTTCCTACTGTAATGGTTCCAACTTCACAGATGTGATAATATGAAGTTTTCCCAGATCATAATTGTGATATAACCAATTAGTGACTTAGGCCTCTTGGAATAACCATAGGTATGAAAATCATTGTGTTCATTGTGAGATAAAGTTTATCCATAATTCCATCAATCATCTTGCCCCAATAATCTCATACTTTAATCAAAAAAGAACATGATGGAATGTTTGGTTGCCTATTATCAGTGCAAGATCATATTCCATGTCCAATAGTCCTCAAGGAATTGGGGTATTCTCCTTTCCTCAATGAACAAGTACATTTGTAAATGGACAAATTTACTTTTTAAATTAAATTTTAAGCCCGTGAAGTTACTAAGGTGTCTATTGGTGAAGTTTGCAAAACAATCTGCCCTCTGGGTGTGCCAAGAAAGGTGCCAAGTCTCTGAGCTCCGGGTGCCAGACAAGCTTATGGCTACTGGGCACTGCTGGCTGGAACTGAGTACTAAAGAAAGCACACAGTGCCACGCAATGGAAAAATAGCATGTTCTGTGGGAGTCCAGCCAACAAAGCACACAGAAACCAGGAAGAGCAAACTCTTCTCCCTTCAGTGTTCCTCCACTGCCTTCCACTGACAAGTCTTAACATACTGTCAGCTGACAAAACAAAAGTATTTACATTACAGGGTCCAACACCATCGTCATAAAATGGGTAAAAAGGAATTTGGAGCTGAGAGATGGTAAATAAATAATGAGCCCATCACCTTTATGGGTGACTATGGACCATTCCTGCAGACCCAACTCTGAAGCCTTATCAAATATATCTCATAATAGTCCATCCAGGAAAATAAGGAGGGAAATCTTTATCCATTGGATGTCATTTACCATTGGTCCATGTTTATCCTATGAGTTGTTAATTCCCCCATACTTCCTCACATGTATGAATACCAAGTGAATACCTGAGAATGTGTCATGCCTCAGTGTCAGCCCTGGGGCAAGAAGCAAGAGGAGCACAGTGCAGGCCTAAGGCAAGAGGTTATCATGTGCTCCCTTTGTGGAGCCAGCCAATGAGCCATGGGTCTGGTTGTTGCAGCAATGACTGGACAATAAGGCCAAAAGATTTGAAGTGGTACACTCGGAGACACTGAGTCATGACAATATCTCAAACCCTGATGTTCTCACCAGGAGAGGTTGTAGGTTGACAGAAGGCTGGTTGTCTCCAAGTGAGGTCGGAGCCATCTCTCCCATCACACTGAAAAGCCACTCTGTTCTTTTCTGGTGCAAACTTTAGTTCCCCATTTAACTCCATAAATCAGTGAGGGTGGCATAGTTACCAAATTCGATTTCTTTACTTTTTTTTTTAACCTCAGAGAAGAGAAATGGGTCAGAAAAAGGTTTCCATGGGCCAAGGGTTTTGAAAGGATGGAGGTAGCTCCAGGACAATGGGGGAATTTCCACAAGCATATAAAGCATGTAGAAGTGGCCTCAGAGAGAGCCGTTGAGAACAACTCCTTTTATAAGGAGTATTTTCATTGTGAAATTCATAGCTTTTTACGTTAAAATTATAATATTAGCAGTAGATAAAAAAGCGGAATAAAGGAAGGGAAGAAATGGAGGAGAAGGGGCTGGGGAAGCAATTTGAATTGGCAAAAGGAAAAGTGGAAGAGGATAATCATTTTATTTAATATTTTACCTAAATTTTCTTAGGTAAATTTTCCTCTTAGCTAAATTTAGCCCTTCTAGGGGCAGAGTTCTCACTGCCTTACTCCCTGATAAAAGAATACAAAAGAAAACAAAACACCAGTTGTTGTTGTTGTCGTTGTTGTTTGTCTAGTTCCAGCTGCTTTTCCTCCTGGTGACACTGAAGCCATTTCTGGATCTAGAGATCAAGGAATGTTCAACTCAGAATGATGGGAATATGTCAAGGAATGCTGGGAGGATGTAGCATAGACATGATCAGGCCATATATTTCCATTATGATCCCAGACAGATGCTGGATTAAGTACATCAAGGTTAAGAATTTGTATTACTTTATTTAATGCTCTGTGTGTGTGTGTGTGTGTGTATACACACACGTTTCTCTCATATATATACCTATATATATGTATATATATAGGTATATATATATATATATATGTATATATATTTAAAACTGATTTTCACAATCAAATTATATGCCTCTTTTCTCCAATTTTCTACCTCACCTATACTGATGACTGTAGCTCTTACCTCTAGACATCACCTTTTATATTAGCCTAAAGACCAAGGGATCATTGTAGGCTTATGTAAATTGGTTCATTTATCGGTTGTTACTTTGTTTCAGGGTGAAGGTGTTTAACTAAATCTTATTTTCTGTTCTGTCTCTGAAAACCATGTCTTCCTAAATGTGCCACCAGAATTATAATTTTTATTTATTTCCAATTTTCAAAGTTGAGGGCTTAATTAAAACTGATACTTCTGACATCAGGGGTCAAAAATGCTTGTGATTGTGGACTTTCCTTTCTGTTTTATGAGATGAAATGCCTTCACTGGCCAATAAATATGAAGGGACTGGATATAAGAATGAAGAAGAGGAGGAGTCAATGATAAATTTGAAAGCTTGTGACCTACCTAAATCCACTCACACTTAAAATAAAAGTCAATGTTGTGATGATCAAACAGAAGATATCTGTGGGCAGCATTCCACATAAGGTCTGTGATAGTCTTAGATTGAGTCTAGTAAGGCATACACTTACTCTTGGAGCCATAGTTGGATATAGGCCACCTTACCAATGTCTGAGACAGGCTCTCCTCAAAGCCTGAACCTGAGGTAGGAACAGGATCTCAAGAGTTAATTAAATCTGCGAGTGTGAGTCAGAGACTGCTCTCTGCATTTCTTAGGAGAGCCTGTTATTGACAGACCATGATGAAGTTAGAGAGTCATTGGTCCTAGGGGATTAGTGCCTGTTAATTCTCAGGGGGATATACCTATGCTAGGAAAGAGTATGAGGGTATATACAAGAATAGGGATTCCCAACATGGTGCTAGCACAGAGAAGTTACAGAACCTGAAGAATTTGAAATCTTTTCACCCTTACTCTGGGATACGGAACCCGGGAGCTTGGTAGGTGTCCTAGAGACTCTTGAATTTTCCTAAGACTATTTTGTGTTTCCTAATGAAAACTCTGAAATTTATAGAGATCAATCTTATGCCTTTGAGAAAGCTAGAGGTAAAAATGCTTCATGGGTTGTCCAGCCTAAGGAATCAAACTGCATTTGGACAGCACTGAAAGCTGAAAAGCATAGGGAACATATGTGGGATGGGGTACATCTTTGTATTTGCATGATGAACACAGTTGAAAAGACAATGTTGTCAACAGTAAGTCATTTCTTTAGTACCTGAGTCAGGTAGGTAGCTTGTCAAAAAGAACTCACACATGGAATCTTAGAAATGACCATTTTGAGGAGACTTTTGAATAAGAATGGATAAAAAGTGTATTATCACTTTTCTCCCTCTGAATCCCGCATCCCTGACAAGGGCAGAGTGTCAGCGGCACTATTGGGGTTTTTTCTGGCCAAGAGCTGTGAAAAGGAGAGCTACTCAGGGTGTGAGTGATGCTGGCACCAAGAACACGAGCAGGAATAAGCCCCAATACTGGAGAGAAGAACATGAATTGGTCACCAATCTAAAGGGTAGACACTGAACAGCCAAGAGCGATGGCAAAGGAATCCAAGACCAGGGAAAGGAGGGCAAGAACTATGGCCATTCTGAGCTGGACCAGTAGGAATTGCATGGAAACAATGTATTTCAAGCACCTACAAATGGCAGCTGTGGTATGTGTTTCACCTCAAGGAAATACTCCCCACATATGCAAGACTGAGACAAAATGGTTGCTCAGTACTGCAATATGTTCTCCTCATCTGGCCTCATCACTTCTCCATATGACACACCCTAAGTACCACAGTTGTCATAGTCTCTATCTTGACTCAAGTTGAGGCAAAGGTCCTTCAAACATTTGGCAGCAGAGAGAAGAGCTAGTAACTGTTATCCCCTTCTTCACTGCTCTCTAGTTCCACCCTTCACCCTGTAAATTCTTCCATCTGGATGCAACTCCCTCTTTCTCTACCCTTGGCAAGAAATACTCCTTAGCTCCCCACAAATGGACCCATGCTTGTGCCTGGCGTTCCCTTCTCATCACTTATTATGGTGTACTAGCTGGCAGCTCACCACCCAGGGGATGATAACTGGTATCAGAGGAATGCTTCCTTTGCTTCCTGATGTGCTGTGGTCACTCCGACTGCCTCAGGCTGCAGTGATGTGCTGGCAAATAGTGCTTGGTCCTGGAGATCTCTCGGTGGTATGGTTCTGGGAGTAGTGTTGTGTAAGACAGTATGGAGGGGAAGAATTAAAAGAATATAGCAAAGTTCAGAGCATTGCCCTGTGTTTTCACAATTCTTTTGGGAAAATTTACAACATTTGTGTATTTGCTTCATGTGACTTGAATTTTTTTTAAATGAAAAATAAAACATTATTCTTAAATGTGGAGCTCCCTTTGACCCATACTCCATGCCCACCATACTCATTATGGTGTGATTGTTCGTGTCTGTGTGCTTGTGCTTGGATGCATAATTTTCTAGTACAGGGGTCAAGAAACGTTTTCTTATGTAAATGGCCAGAAATAAATATTTTAGACTTTTCATATTTGTCTCTGTCATATATGCTTTTTCTTCTCCTTTTACACTCTTTAAAAATATTTTTAATACTCTCATAGATTGTACAAAAACAAGGCATGGGTTGAATTTGGCTCTGCATATTAGTTTGTCAAACTCTGTGGTAGATCAGTGTTCTATTTTCCACACATGTACCATGAACAATAATGTAAGAGGCCTCCTTTAACTCCTACTACTATAGCACTGTTATGAGTATATGACCAAGGACCACATTCAGGATGTTATAGTTTTTCCAGATTGCAATGTACTCCAACTTAATTTCCTTGATGCATAAATCTCAAAAAGTGTAGTTTTAATAACAAAGTTTATCGAAACACCTTGTTGCTTCCAAGCTATTGCGTTGTTTAGAAGTATATCAGGGAGTGAAGGTAGACTTGAAGAGTATGAAGGTCTTAAATATCATGAAGAACCTGCTTAAATATACTCTGTATTGCTCTTTACATAGAAAAAGATATTCCATTATTGCTTTATGAGCTATATTTAATTTATATTTAATTTACATTTAATTTATTTGTTTGTTGTTGATGTTACTTATTTACCAGGAGCATATAAAGGAGAGAACTACCTGTGATGTTTTCTCTCAATATGTCAGAAGTTGAAATCTCCACCTTCCTGTTGATTGGGATCCCAGGGCTTGAGCGTGTGCCCATTTGGATCTCCATCCCCGTCTGCTTCATGTACCTCCTGGCCATCCTGGGCAACTGCACCATCCTATTTGCCATCAAGACAGAGCCTTCCTTGCATGAGCCCATGTACTACTTCCTCTCCATGCTGGCCCTATCTGACCTGGGCTTGTCTTTCTCTTCTCTTCCATCCATGCTGAAGATCTTCTTGTTTAATGCCATGGAGATTTCTGCTGATGCATGTATTGCCCAGGAATTTTTCATCCATGGATTCACAGACATGGAATCCTCAGTGCTTCTGATCATGTCCTTTGATCGCTTTCTAGCCATTCGCACCCCCCTGAGGTATAGCTCCATTCTTACCAGCTCCAGAGTTTTGCATATCGGACTGGCATTTGCTATCAAAAGCATTCTACTAGTTCTTCCTCTTCCTTTCACTTTGAAGAGACTCAGGTACTGTAAGAAACGCCTGCTCTCACACTCCTACTGCCTCCACCAGGATGTTATGAAACTGGCCTGCTCTGACAATAGGGTTAACTTTTACTATGGTCTGTTTGTCGCACTCTCCATGATGTCAGACAGTGTGTTCATCGCGGTTTCCTATGTCTTCATCCTGAAGACTGTATTGGGTATTGCATCGCATGGGGAGCGACTTAAAGCTCTTAATACCTGCGTGTCCCACATCTGTGCTGTGCTCATCTTCTACGTGCCCATCATCACCTTGGCTACCATGCATCGCTTTGCTAAGGAGAAATCCCCTTTGGCTATGATTCTGATAGCTGATGCGTTCTTGTTGGTACCGCCTTTGATGAATCCCATTGTGTATTGTGTAAAAACTCGGCAGATTAGAGTAAAAGTCCTGGAAAAACTGAGTCTTAAGTCTAAATGATGGGGCAGAGATGGAAGTTCCATTTTCTCTATAATAAATTGTCTTAGGAACAGGGCAATATTTCTTTCAAAGAGGAGATATTTCCTTTTACTTCATGGTCCTTAAGTGACATTAATTAATTAGTCAATCAATCAATTAATCCCTAAAGGGGATCTAATATACCACAGCATATCTGCTTTTAAAGGAAGAGGAGGCCTGCCTTTCAGAGAGTAGGCAGGAATCCTTTTGTTATCGTTTGGGGAATTGATGGCATCTATCTTCCGGTATGAATGAAGAGCAAGAATCCAGAGAGGCTTTTAAGGAAGAACTATGATCAGTGGCCCCAAACTGTGACTGGGGGAGCTCTGCAAGGTTCTGGAGCCACTTAGCATCTTTGTATTTGCTTTCCTTATTTGATTCGTTTTTGTGATTTACATTAAGCCCTTCATGTGTCTAAGTTGGTTTAAATATGTCCTCTTCCTTGTTACTCAAAGTGTGGTACACTGCTCAGCAGCAAAAGCATCACCTGGATAGTAACTAGAATTGCAGAATCTCATGCCCTGCTGCAAGCCTATTAAGGGAGAACCTGCATTTTACCAAGATCTTAGACGATTGGTATGTACATTAATGTTTGGGAAAGAAAACTGGAGGGGGGCAATGTGAAAGGGGAAACCTAGAGAGTGTGTTTTCTGCTGAAGCCAAATTGGGGGAAAACTGTAGGAGGAAATTACAGGTCGTCATTGGGATTTGGCAGCATTTCTAGTAAAGGCAAGGGGCTGAGTCCTTGGGGCACGATGGATGGAGACCCAGAGGCATCTCTCTTATCATACATATGTCTCTCCCACTGACTACATTATGAATTTCCACAAGGAAAGAGTTGTGACTTATTCAACTTTAAAAGTCTCCTTACGACTAAATACCTTGTTCAGAGTATGTGCTTGGTAGATGTATATCAGTTTGAAGTAAGAGAATAGTCTGGAGTTTTGCTGGGGTGGAGATTCAGGGGTGAATCAGGGCGGTCATCACCTAGACTTGACTCACCTCTGCACTTTTTACACCTCTTACCAGGAGCTAACATTGACAGGGAATGTAAGGGCCCTTCGTGAGAGCCAGGGGATTTAGGGCAGCCCATAATACCATTAGGTACCAGCAACTGTCAAGCCACAACACAGAATTGGCATCACTGTGGCCAGACAACTTTCTTATCGGAGCCTCCCTGGACCCACCTGTCACTTCCTGGCGTTATAAATGGAGACAGATTAGAGTGCCCCAAGGATATCCTAATGAGAAAGTATCAACAAAGAAGCTTTAGGAGTTGTGAGGACTATGCCATCTTTACTTAAGGGATCAGAGTCCAGGATTACTGCTACGTAATAGGATATAATGTAGCTCCAGACTGGGGGTTTAGAAACCAACCTAGAGAAGAAAGAGTAAAATGGCCCTATCAGGGATAACATGTCCTCTAAACCTTCTGTTATGATACCTTAGTCCTGCCAGGGAGGTGGTTAGAGGAGGGAAAAGGCTCTAGACTCAACCAGGAAACCAGTCCTCTGGTTTCAGCTCTGCCATTTTCTGGCTATGTGGTCTTGAGAAAGTTCCTTTCTATGTGTTGTGTATTATGATAGGTTTCATATGTACTTTGAAATGAAAAAATAATTCCTTCTCTCTGCATTGTATGGATTACTATGTTAATCTTTTTAAAAGCCATAAAATCCAAATATGATCTTCAGACAAACGTGTTTAGACAAGATAGCAAGCATTTAGATGAATTCATATAAAAATAGAGATTTATAAGTTATCTTGAAAGTAGGAAGGTATGGTAATACTTGGTGTACATTCTCACATGGAAATAGTAGGAACCCACTGAGAAGTCCCCACCATCACAGTCTGAGAAGGGACTTGATTTCATGCAATCCTTGTTATGCCTGTTCTGTAAACATAAGAACAACTGTTGACAAATTACACAGAAAGTAGTGAAGTGAGAATTCAAAACTAGGCCTATGTGACTTACAACTCTGTTTACATCACTCCACTCTCAGTAAATAAATGAGAAGCTAGAGGTGGGTGTACTAGGGAGGAAAAAGGGTTAAATTTGGGAAAAGCGGGGTTCCTCAGAGACCTCATTCCTGTGGCCTCAAGACTAGGCTGTTTCTCCATTCAACAATTTTAAAGGAGTATTTTGTAGCTGGGGCTTTGGATTAAGCAAATTCGAAATAAAGGCTGCCTTTGCAACTAATTTTATGTACTTCAAGCCTTCTTAAATTCTCAGTCTCAGTATTCTCATTTGTGAAATTGAGAGACTAATTATCTAGTTTAATAAGAGGATCTATAATATGCCTTACAGAGAAGCTTGGTATAAGATGAGGATATAACTGTTCCTGCCTTCCTGAAATATATCCTGATAGATCACTCTGTGTTCTCATTTAGCACTAGGTGGATTCAATTTGCTACTTTTCATTTAAAATGCCCTTCTTCTACAGTCACAAGAAAACAAAGATGTTTCAATATCAGAAATTGAACAACACATTAAAGCAGACAATTATAGGGACATCTGGTGGCTCAATCTGTTAAACTATTAGCTCTTGGTTTTGGCTCAGGTTATAACCTGGGGGTCCTGGAATTCAGCCCCAAGTGGGGCTGCGTGCTCAGTGGGGAGTCTGCATGGGATTGTCTCTCTCCCTCTTCCTCTGCTCTTCCCCCCACTCGTGTGCATGCTCTCTCTCTCTCTCAAACAAATAAATAAATCTTTTTTTAAAAAGCAGATAATTATATTAGTGGGTGCTAAAAAAGCACGTAATAGGATTCATCAAGTAGGCCTATTAAAAACCAATAAAATTGGAATACATATATATTATTGAAATCTTGGAAGTTTACCCAGAGATCTAGCAGCCAACCATTGTTCTAGCAGATGAAATATTAATGCCACTTCTGTTTCAAAAACAAGATTTGAAAGTTCACTTTTACTTTTAATCTTTCATAGTCCAATAAATTAAATAAAGTAAAATGAAATACATTGTGGGAATAGTAGGGAAAAGTTATCATTCACCTATTTTTACTTATATATGCTAAACACATATAAAATCCAAAAATAAAAATCTTTTATAATTCATATGATAATTTGGTAAAATATATATAAATGCAAGATGGAAATGTTTGTCTCAATCAAACATTATGTATGTGGAAATAGAAATAGGGAAATATTTTATTTATAAGAGCAACAAAATCATACATTCTAAAACTATAGAAATAAATTAAACCCGAATAAGTTTATTGAAAATATTTTAAAGTGTTAATAAGTGAAACATCTATCATATATTCTTGGATGTGAATGCTTATCATCATAAATGTTGATTCTCTTACATTTAATCTATAAAAATAATGTAATTCTTGTTTGGATTCCAAAGCTCTTGTTTGTTTTATGAGAGGGGAATCACTTTATACCATATGAACTAAGTCAGACTATGAGGCTACACTAATAGATCAATGATATGTGATTGTATACATGACATATATTACAATCCATGAAAAGGTCTGTAAAACGATGTACACACACGTTGAATGCCATCAGATGTTTCGGTCTTCTCGTTTATCTGCTGTGTTGCTGTTTAACTCCTAGAGTTTCCTCAGTTATTGGGGTATAGAAGTAGTGGGGAAATTAACAAATACAAAACAACCACCAAGACACACTTGGAAGGTTGGGACAAGACCTAGATCCTGGCCTCTCTATGCCATGGATCTGTAGTGTAAGAGTGGAGAGACCACTCACTGCCAACCTCTGGAACCTGTAAGCTTTCCTTAATGTCCACATGCACGCTTGCAAGGACAGTGGGCATCCATGTATATGTGCTTAAGTATACCCGAGTCACCATTTCATGCATGGTAAACTGAGTTCTTGTCATGGAAACCTTAGTACCAGGTAGCCTTGAGCCACCAAATGTGGAGGGGCCTCCTCCTCATTGAGCCCAACCCACCTTCTTGGACTGTAACCTCTTGAGTATTCTCTCTCGAATCTCCTTCATCTTGACACTATAGAGAATCGGGTTTATCAGTGGAGGAAGCAGGAAGTGGACATAGGAGAAAAGAGTATGGGCAGGCTGAGGTACTGGTACCCTGAGACGGTCAATGAGGGCCAGGAGGATCATGGGCACGTAGAAGAGGAGCACAGCAGAGAGGTGGGCAGCACAGGTTTGAGCAGCCTTCCAGCGATCCTCGCTGGATCCCAAACCTTGCAACACCCTGCCAATTATGCCATAGGAGAAGAAAATCAGCAGGGGGTCTAATCCCATAGCTGACAGAACCACCAAGAGGCTGTAGGCTGCACTCCAAGCTCCTGGGCAGGCCAAATGGGCTATATCTGGGTGCAGGCAGTAAGAATGGGTCAGAATCTGGGGGTGGCAGTAGGGCATGTGGGCAAGGAGGAATGGCAGGGGCAGGTGGAGATCCAGGCATCAGAAAGCAATAGCCACACCAATCTTGCCAAGGGCATCATTGGTGAGGAGCGTTGGGTAGTGGAGAGGGCGGCAGATGGCTAGTGCTTAATCTAAGGCCATGGCGAGCAAAACAGAGGACTCCATGACAGAAAAGACGTGGACAAAGAACATCTGTAGGAGGCAAGCTGAGGCAGGGACGAACGCCAGCAAAGGCAAGACCCAGCAGGGTGGGCATCAGGGCCGTGGCCAAGCCAACATCAGATACACTCAGCAGGAAGAGGAAGAAGTACATTGGGCGGTGCAAGGTGGGATCCAGGGCAATGACCCAGAGGATAGTACCGTTGCCCAGGGCAGAGAGAAGGTAGATGGTGATGAGTGGTATCGTCCACCAGGAGGGTACAGCTGACAGACCTGGCATGCCCACCAACAAGAAGGTGGGGGCCATTGAAGTGTTATCAGGGGCTGCCTGCATGGGGAATGTTGACATAGCTTGGATCCCACTTTGAACTCTGGAACCTGAAATCTGATTGGAAAGACTTACTTACTATTTTTTTTTTTTTAAAGATTTTATTTATTTATTTGACAGAGATAGAGACAGCCAGCGAGAGAGGGAACACAAGCAGGGAGAGTGGGAGAGGAAGAAGCAGGCCCATAGCGGAAGAGCCTGATGTGGGGCTCGATCCCACAACGCCGGGATCACGCCCTGAGCCGAAGGCAGACGCCCAACCGCTGTGCCACCCAGGCGCCCCTTACTTACTATTTTGACACCTTTGCATGATGCTATCTAAAACAGCCTGCCTCCCCCTTCCCCAGTCCCCGCACACACACGCTTACACATTCCCTCCCTTCCCGGCATACACGCACATTCTACTCTCTATGCCATGCTCATCTCTGGTCTTGGCAGTTTTTCTAAAGCTGTCCTTAAATCTGTTCCTCTCCCTAAATTGTCTCCCCACTTTCCTTTAACCTTGCCTTTTCTTGAAGCTTTTCACAAACTCATGTCCCACCATCAATGGCAAACACCTGCGAGGGGGTCTATACTCCTATAAATACCGTTTCAGCTCCCCTCACCCCCAGACATTCTGACTTCCGTGCTGCCTCAACACACTCACATTTCAGGGGACTTTAAGTGGTCTCATTAAAGTCACCAAATACCCCTTGAGTACTAAAGCAAGGGGCACTCATATTTCCCAAACCAATGTATTTTTCAATGACCTGTGGCTGTTATAAATCCAGTTTCTCCTTTTCTTCTTAACTCTACCTGGTAGAAGTTAACTGCTCAGTTCCCCTTGCTGCGTCCTGCCCAAGGTACATCTTGGCATTTTTGAGGGATCTTTATTTGGGTCTCTTCTTTTTCTTCAGTGGTCTTATGTACTCTCGTGACATTAACTAAATTCTGTAAACTGATGAATCACAAATATATCCCCCTAGATCATTGTATATTCATCTCACCCTGGAAATCTCTACTCTTATGTCCCATTTATTTTTATGTTATTTTATTTTATTTGAGAGAGAGAGAGAGAGAAAGAAAGCACGGGCAGGGGGAGGGGACAAGGGAGAGGGAGAAACAGACTGCCTGCTGAGAAGGGAGCCTGAAATGGGACTTATCCCAGTACTCTTGGATTATAATCTGAGCTGAAGGCAGATGCTTAACCAACTGAGCCACTCAGGTGCCCCTGTCCCATTTATTTTAAACTCAAATAATACAGAAGAGATCTTCACAAATACATCTTAAAACCTCTTCCAGTTTCCTCAGTTAGGAGACAGTGGTAGGAAAATTGCAACAACGACACAAGAAAAAAAGCAAAAAGGTAACATACCTGATTCCCTAAGTCAGTTGGTGATATCACCACTCACCAGTTTCCCAAAATAAAAGCCCCACAATTAACCTCACTTCACATATAATGTCCAAATAGTTTTTCTACTTTCAACAAGAAGGACTGAACACACACTATAGTCTTATCTCCTTCCCTCAGTCAAATGTCCAAAAAAGTTAGAACTGAAGTTCTAGTCAAAAGGACTATGAAATTGTGGTATGGGGTAAAGAAAAACAAAGACATGCTAAATTATGTTCTTAGGGGAATAATGTAGACGTAAATTAAATCTAAATACTTATTACAAAATTCTCAATGTATATATCCTAAAAATATCAAGTTAAATATTATAAAAATAAATGTTAAACTTTCAAAGTATAAGGGAAAGTAAATGAAACAAAGATCTTAATCATCTAACAGAAAGCATTAAGAAAGGAATGAAGAGGGGCGCCTTGGTGGCTCAGTTGGTTAAGCACCTGAATCTCGAATTTGGCTCAGGTCACAATCTCAGTCAGGGTTGTGAGATGGAGTCCCCTGTAGGCTCTGAGCTGGGAGTGGAGCCTGCTTAAGGTTTCTCTCTCCCTGTGCCTTGCCCCTTTTCCCCCTCTTAAAAAAATGGAATGGATAGGAACAGATAACTCAACTGTAGCATGATTGAGTGAGAGGGTTGAAAAACCCTGCCCTGAAAAGCAACTGCAAAACTAGTAAATCTCTCAATAATACCATGTTAACATAATGGAAAGCCATCAGAAACATCAGCCCATTCATGAAAGCTATAGAACTTTGGGAAATAAGTCCCACGTTATTGGCATTCTGGGCTGGAGCTGCCCTCCATATCCCCACTGCCTCCAGTCCTGTCAGCAGTGGTAACACAGGGACAGCTGACAGCTTTGTTCCACTGCCTGAGCTGGCTTCTTTGATTTGGAGCTTGTAGGTCAGTGTGGTGATGTTGGTGGCAGGCCAGTGGGGAGGCCCGAGGCTCTACTAGCTTGAGGTTGTGACCATCTTTGGGGTGAGCCATGGATCAGCGGACTAGCTGGGTATTTCATAGGGAGTTCTAGTGAACTGGCAGATGGATTTCCAGCCATAACATCAGTTACAAAGTAAAGGACTAAACACTCCTCACAAAAAGTAGACACTGTTAGGATAAAGAAAGCAAGGAATAGCTATACTCTGCACATTGGAGTCATATTGTAGTTGCCAAGGTATATAAGTTGAGAGTAAAAAGATGGGAAAACATATACCATAGAAACAACAACTAGATAGCTAGAGTGGCTCCCCAGTATCAGACAAAAAGGCTTAAAGGCAGGAAATATTATGAGACAGAGATATTTCATAATGAAATGAGGAGAAATATCAGAAAGATAGACATGTATAAATGCACATGGAATAACACTAGATTCCTAAAGTACATGAAAGAAAACTGACAAAATTAAAATAAGAAATAAATGATTCAACATTATCAGTTGGAGATTTCGATATCCCCTTCTCATTAATGAGACAATGAGACAGAAAAACAGCAAAGAAACAGAAATCTTGAACAACATTATGAATCAAAAATGACATTTATAGAATACACAACATTGTGACAAAATTAGCCTCAATAAACTTTAAAACACTAAATCATACAAAGTATGTTTCTGGGTACAATGGGACTAATTTAGAGATCTCTAATAGTAAGGAACATGGACTTTAAGCAACACACTTTTAAATAATCAATGGGTTAAAGAAGAGGTAGCCAGGGAAATTAAAAACTATTTTGAATTACATAAAATAGAAAACAGAACATACCCAAACTATCATGTACACTTAGAGGAGTGCTTTGAGAGAGATTTATACATTGGTATGCCTAGATTGGAAAAGAAGGTCTCAAATCAATCACCTGAGCTTGTACCTTAAAACGAAGAACAGTCAAAACCCAAAGTAGGTACAGGTAATGTAATAGGTAAGGATCAATAAAATGGAAAATTGAAAACAACAGAGAAAATCCATGAAACCAAAATTTGTTCTTTGAAAAGATAAACAAAATTGAAATAATACTAAATCACCAAAAATAATAAATCACCAAAAATAATAATAAATTACCAAATAAATAATAATAAATTACCAAACTGACTCAAGGAGAAATAGGAACTCTGAACAGACCTATAGTAATAAAGAAATGCAATTACTAATTTAAAATGTTTCTTCAAAGAAGCCCCAGGCTCAGATGGCTTCATTGATGAATTACATCAAAAATCAGCATAAGAACTAATATTAAATGTTTTTCAAGAGTTTTTTTTTTTTTTAAATAGGGGAGAGTTTTTAAAAATCCAACTCATTCTAGTCCCCATGGTGGAATTAGTGATTTTATGAGGAGGTGAAGGACCAGAGCTCTCTCTGCCAGATGAGGATAGAGTAAGAAGTTGTCCTTCTGTGAGATAAGAAAAGGCTTCTGACCAGGAATCAATTCGCTGGAATCTAAAATTTGGACACCCCAGACTTCAGACTCTGAGGAATAAATCTATGTTGTTAAAAGTACATATATAAAAAATCCAACTCATGCTAGGATTATAGTGTGTCCTTGATTCTAAAGCTAGACAAAGACATCACAGAAAACTATAGATACATATCTCTGCAGTGAAGAGACATACAAAGTATTAAGGTAATAGCAAATAAAATTCAACAACATCTATAAAGAATTATGTACTTTGATAAAGTGCGATTTATCTCATAATAAGGGCATCTGTGAATAAACCTACAGCTAACATCATACTTGCCTTTAAGATTTAGAAATAGGAAAAGTTATCTGCTTTTGCCACTTGTATTCAACATTATAGTGAGGATTCTAGGTAATGCATGAAAGAAAACAAATTAAAATGCCCACTTCGGCAAGGAAGTTATAAAATGATTGTTATTCACAGAGGGCATGAACCTATATGTAGAAAATTCTAAGGAATCCATAAAAAATAGTCCAAAAATTAATCAGTGAGTTTCACAGGGTCGCTGGATATGAAGTCAAGATACAAATATCAATTGTATGTTTATAAATAGCTGTGAACAATCTGAGAATAAAATTAAGAAAATTTTATTCACAATAGCATCAAAAATTTTTAAATAGGAATAAATTTAACAGAAGATTGGCTATTGTACACTGAAAACTATGAAACAATGCTGAGAGAAATTAAAGAAGCTCCAAAAAAATGGAGAGTCCTTCCACATTTATGGATTAGAAGACTCAAGATAGTCGATATAGTTAAAATATTTATGAATACAGAATATTTCGGTATCTCTCAAGTATCCCCCAAATTACCAGTAGTTTCAACAATATCCCTAACAAAGGGCCAGAGGCTTTCTGTAGAAACTGATAAGCTGTTCCTAAAATTTATATGGAAATGCTATGGAACTAGAAGAGCCAAAATGATTTGGGAAGAGAAAAAAGAAGGTTGGGAAGTTACACTACCCAACTTCAAAACTTACAGTCAAGACAGGACATAAAGACAAACATACAGACCTATGAAATAAGATAGCCTGGAAATGAGCTCATGTATATATGTCTACTGATCTTCAGTGAGGATGACAGGAATATGCAGGGAGGAGTGGAAGGTCTCCTTAAAAACTGGGGCTGGAAAAGCTGATATCCATATGCAAAATAATTAAATTGTGCTTGTATCTTATACCGTACATAAAAATCAATTTAAAATGACTTAAAGATTTAAACATAAGACATGGAACTCTAGAAGCATTTCTCAAGTGATAAGAGCCATTAGGTGTCTTTTGTTATGTTAATGAGGTGACCTTTGGACCACCCTCCCACCCACTCCAGGGATCAGGGCTGGTCGCCCCAGGTTGCCCCACAACCACCCTGGTGATTAAAGAGTTGAAGTTTTCAGTTCCACCCAGACCTCCCAGGATGGATTGAGGGGCAGGAGGCTGAACTAGTTGCCCATGGCCAACGACTTAAGCAGTCAATCATGGGTATGTAATAGAGGCTCCATAAAAACCCCAGGAGGACAAGGTTCCCTGAGATTCTGCATTGGTGAACAACATAAGGAGACTGGGAGCATAGCACAATGGAGAGGGCATAGAAGTTCCATGCCCTTTCCCAATCCCTTGCCCTAGGCATTTCTTCTATCTGGCTGTGCCTGAGTTAGATCCTTACAATAAACTGGTATTCTCCTAAGTGAAATGCTTCCCTGACTTCTGTGTGTTTCCTTAGCATATTAATCAAACCCCAGGAGTGGGTCACGGGAACCTCTGATTTATAGCCACTATGTTAGAAGCATAGGGAACACTGTGTTCTTGTGATTGGTATCTCAAGTGGGGTGGGAGGTACATTCTTGTAAGACTGAACTCTTAGTTGTGGAATCTGATGTTATCTCCAGAATTGTGGGGTACACTGCTAATGTCCTGAGAATTGCTTGTTGGTGTGGTATACCCCCATACACAACTGGGATTTGATCTCGGATTAGGATTAGCGTTTTAGAGGGAGAGAGAGAGACAGAGACAGAGAAAGAGGGAGACGTAACTTCAGAGTCATGCCCATCCTTCTTGTGTTTCTTGTTGGACTGGGGATACCCCTGGACCTTGAGGCCTCTGTCTAGCCTGTCCCCAGGATTTTGCAGGGGTGAGAGTGGGGGAAGGTCTTAGTCTTGTCGCAGGAAAAGAATTCAAGGACTGAGCTGACACAGTGGTTGAGTGGTGTTGATGAGGGAATAGAAGGCTGGCTGAAGACAAAGCAGAAGCTGACACCCTGTAACACCCCCCCCCCCCCCCCCCATGTATGCAACATTCCTCAGCACTCCTGGCTGCCCTAAAACTAAGGAAAGGACCTGAAGCTCATTGATAGCGACAGGGTGATAGTGTAAACAGCCTTGGCTTGACAATAAGCGGGGCCTCCGATATCCTGCGAGTCTTCTTTGACGTGTGAAGGTATCTGCAGCTCATTGATAAGGACACAGTGATAGCGTGGACAGCCTTGGCTCGAAGATGGTGGAGCCTCCAATGTCCTGTGAGTCTTTTTTGAAATATGAAAGGGCTTTCTCAGCCTCCCTTTTTCCTTACCTCCCCCAACCCCATAGTATATAATCAGTCACCCCTCACAACTGCATCGCAGCTCTTTCTGCCCAAGGGTCCTGTCCCCGTGCTTTAATAAACAATTTTGCACCAAAGACGCCTCAAGAATTCATTATTGGTCATCGTCTCCAGAATCCACCCCACTGAAACTCACCTATATTCTACGACTTCATCAGTGTTAAGTGAAGAGCTTGTGAAAGAGAGAGCACACTGCGGAGCTGTGAAAGTGGGAAGCTCAAGGGACAGCTGTGCAACTCAGGGTTTTGGCATCTGTCTTTTATTGACAGCTGTTGACTAGGGAGTGGAATATTTATTTCTTGGGGAGGGGATTTCTGGAAGAGCAAGGCTTAGTGCCTTTTCTCCCTTACTTGGTCAGGGTCTCTGGCCTTCTTATCTTGGGCCTGTCTGGTTTCATCTGGCTTCTTGTGGAGTGCTGCCAAGACAGGCCCCTGACTTTTCCAGTAGCTGGCCATGATTTCTCCTTTGGGGGCCTCTAGGTATCCTGCGAAAGCCTAACTAACTGCCTACTCTAACTTGGGGAAGAGTGGAGACTTACCCAATCACTCCCGGAAGAAAGGCAAGAGCTGGGAGAAAATCCCAGGTCTCCTGACTTTGTGTAGTGCTTCTCTCACTCCTTTGCTACTTCTAGGGAACTCTTAGGCCTAATTTCTGGGAAATTCAGGGCAAGGGATGCTGCCTCAGGGCTAGTTTCTTCAGTAGCTTCTCCTTGAAGCATTGCTATTACCAGTGAGTCAGTAACCCAATACTGCAGTTTAGATTCATGTGTTTATGTGCCTTATGAAAGTGAGAGCTCCCAGAGAACCCCTAAAATGGTTTATATGAAATGGTTTTTTTAGAATCCTACATGAGACCTTTTCAGAATGCAGTATTCATCATTCCCTTGTTTGTTCATTTAACAAATATTGAAGCGTTGCCCCATTGCAGACTGCTGAGTGTTGGGCATGCAACAGTAAGAATGATTTGGCGTCTGTCCTCAAGACAACTCAAGCAGTTGGAAGACAATAAAAACGTAGCTGTTGAGGAGTAGTAAGACGGAAGACACACAGAAAAGTCACTATTGAAAAGTTACTGAATGATTAAAACAATGAATGAATGACTGCCTCTCCCATGTGGATTCCAGAAAACTGGCTTGAACACTAAGGCCACCAACCCACCTGAGCCAGAGTCTATGCTGTCCCATGCTGGACATCTCCATTCCTTTTCCAGAGCCACGTTTTCTCTACTCTCAAAGATCTTTCCTTTCTGATGTCTGGCTTGCCCA
>NW_024424008.1:216035-226514 GCF_017311325.1 Ursus maritimus
CTGCAGTCCCTGTGTTGTTTTACTGCTCTGTTCCTGGTGGTAAGAGGACCACTACTGCAGATCAGGTTAGGACACCCATGGAGCCCTTTCTACTCCACTCAGGAAGCCAGTTGAAATGGGGAGCCTGTTGCACAGGTATCCAGACTCTATCCCCTCCCCTCTACCATGAATCCTCTTTTAAACATGCGAGGTTTAAAATGAAGCTGCCACATTCAAGAAATGGGCACAGATTTCTTTTTAAATCTTCCCCTAGGGTGTAGTTTTGTACAACTCCAGGGGCATCAATAATATGGATTATCATGTAAATTCCTCTTTACAGTTGTATAATCCATAGCTCTTTATTTGTAAGCCTAAGACCTATACCTGATTTCTTAGAAAGGGTCAATTCCTACCTTGGAGATCTGTTTTTCAATTTCTTAGCTTGTTTCTTCCCCTCCACCCCCATTTTTTGGCTCTTCTATATATGCTGGCTCCTAAATATACCCCAGGATGTTACTTAGATTATGTGGTTTCTGTTTCCTCATATACAAAGTGGAACCAGATAATTATACCTACGTGTACATAGGCACCTGCGGGGATCAAAGCCCTGTAAGAAATATCAGGCTAGTATTTGGAGGGCTTCCAGAAACTAGTGAATCCTACGTCTTTCTGCTATGGTCTATACCTAAGATAGATGCTTGAATATGGGAACCCAAAGACTAAGACTCCAGGTTTACCTGGGATCGGGAGGAGGTGAAGGCTCTGCGAAGTGAGGCATCATACCTCCTTGGCCCTTTCTTCTTTCTCTGACCGTGGGAGTTTTAGCCTCAAAAGCTAGACAGGAGTAGTCAGTGACTTCAGGAGTGGCAGACTGAGAATCAATAGTCAACACACAATCAGATCATCAGGGTATAAAAGAGTGACAATAGCAGATTGTAACAGGTGCTGTGAGAGCTTGGAGGAGAGGTATGTAGCATGAACTATGAACTTGTAATGTACATAACCACAGCAACAAATGCAGTACTGGCTCATAGTAAGTGATGAAGAAATGCTTGTTGAATTTTGGTGTAAAATGCCATCGTACTAATAACAAGGTGTTTCGCTCTGTGCAGAATACACAATACTGATGATACATTATTCTCCTCTTGAAGTTTCTCCAGAATTGAGGCCAGACGGCATAGATGGGCTCTGAGTAATGTTCAAAATCCAGGAGAAGCTGACCTGCTTTTGTTCAGTTCTGCCTGGCCTCTCCTAGTCAGTAGGTCACCTAGAGGTGTGTGCTCCCCAAGAGAAGAGAAGAGATGACTCTGCCCATCTCACAAATGGGAAATCCGATCCCTCACTCAAAGGACACCCTTGAGAGTTTTTGGAAATGAATACAGAGATGCTGAAATTACTTACAGATGTGATGTCCTGGACCCACTGTCCACTGGTTCTTCAGGTTGGAATGGAGGCAATCATCTATTTCCACTGATTCAGAATATTTAAGGCTACTTCTAACCAGGACAGAGCTGCATGGCCTAAGGAATGAGTTTTCCTATCGGAGCTGGGATTGTAGGTATCCAGTGTGCTTGTTTTGCTCATTTCTTACTAACTAGGTTCTCTGATTGCCAGTCTCTCTTGTTCTCCATGCTATTCCCATCTTCTTACAGAACGTTTGGGACAACATAATCGCCCAATCGGTATTTCTTGACTCGACATTTGAAATATTCCAAATAGTTTATATTTGTTAATAAAAAGAAGTGTATAAGGGACGAATTGTTTTTCATATATCAAATTTATCTTCTTTGACAAACAACATCCTTCAGAGTTTCCATGGGAATAATGAAATGAGGCCCTAGGACTGAAAAGTTTAGTGTCCCATTTGGCAGGATGGAGGCCAAAATGGACCTGCACATGTCATCCTGTGGTGAGCAGTGGAATTGTTGTGATGGTCATACCAGCCCCATGTAAACATTTAACCATTCATTCCTGTAAGTAGTTTTTTGTAGTGAGCCTGGTTTGGAGATAGAATAGTGTATGCCTGTGCTATACTTTTATGGACGTTATATTCCAGACAGAGGAACAGATGGTGAAGAAGTAATTTAAATAATTACACATTGTGTTAAGAGAGGGAGGAAATCAAATAGTTGTGTTGGTTAAGAAACATGTCACTGATAAGGAGTGTATTCATTGAGACCTAAGGGATGTTGAGAGGAGCATAGAGTGTTCTAGAAAATAACAACTGAGTGAAGTGGGAAGATTTAGAGCAAAGCTCTAGAGAGATAACAAGTGGATATGTTTGGAAGAAGGCTAGAAGGGCTGAAGCAAGGGAAAAAGGTAACAATTAGTATGGTAACAATACCTCAATGGGTACATTGAAAAAATAGAGTATACTGCTCAGAATTAACAGGAAATGACCTACTTATCATACATGCAAAGGTAAGGCTGAATCTGAAAAACTTTATACTGAATGAAAGACACGGCACTCAAAAGAATGTATTATTTATTCTTTTATTTACAAAAGCGGCAGTGAGAGAAAAATTAATCTGTAGTGAAAGACATCAGCTCAGGGTTTTCCTGGCTGGGGTGGAGAGGGGGTGATTGACCCCAGAGAGACACGAGAACCTTTTATGAAGTGAGGGAAATGTTCTGTGTCTGAATCAGGCTGGTAGCTACAGAGGCATGCATGTGTCAGAACTCTTCAAAGTGTGGGTTAAAATATTTACATTTTATTGTCACAAGTTATACAGCAACAAAGCTTATTTTAAGAGAAAAAAGAGGGACTCACAATCATTAACTGATTTGCTGAGAACAGGATCAGGATCCCTTTGCATCTCTAATATTTGTAAATCATGAAAATGCTCCTTCAGAGTAGCCATTCATTTCTGGGGACACTTTTAGGCTCCTCTAGCTGTTTCTCCTGGGAGAAGCAAACATGTTCCCGATTAACTCTTCAAGCATCTCCATCTGATGTTGGTTTTAGTAACATAAGAGCCTGAGTTCTAGAATCTTCTTCACTGTTGGCTTTGAGAGGAGAGTGGTGAAGGAGGATAAATACACAGATGCAGTAAATGTGATAGATGGTTTTGCCTTGTTTGTGGTGATGCTATCACGTGTGTATGCATATGTCCAAAGTCATCAAAATGCATACATCAAACATATGCACCTTTTTGTGTAAGTACGCCCCAATAAAGTGAAAAAATCAGAAAGTATATAGTTTTCTAAAAGAGCTTAACGTTTTAATTGAAAAGGAAATTAAATTTTGGCAAATCCTCAAAGTTCTAGTGACTTTCTCACTACCTTTAATCATACAATATAACTATCTTCAGAAGAGAATCTCCTTTTCCACTTTTTTTCCAAAACTTCTTCATTGTGCAATCCATTGCCATCAGGGAACAGGCAATTTCTGGAAGGAGAGACCAACACTCACCCTACCAAATGCTCCCTGTTACCAGTCTCAAAATGTTGTGGTTCTGGCAGCAATTTTCATGGAGATTTTCAAGCTTTTCTAGAACTTGCTGTATTCTGGAGTCCTTCATCCTCTATGACTGCCTACTCCATTTCCCTAGGCTTTGGCATTGAATTAACCTTTTTGTACACTTCTGTACTTGTTTGAATTTGTTTTTTCTCATACTGAAGTTACTTCCTCAATGAAGGATAATTTTTAAAAATACATGAAAGTGCAAAAAGAAAATTAAAATACCACAAGTCTCAGTATTGAGTTGCAATTTATTATCATTTAGATGTACTCCCAGAATCTTTTTCTATGCCTATGTATCTCTTTTTAGAATTGGTATCATCCTTATGGGCAGACGTTCTTTTTCTTTTTTCCATACTATTATGTATTGATCATTTTCACATCTTTACATGTTCTTTGCAAATACACTAGTTAAATGATACATGATAATCAATTGCTCATTCTTCATATAGATCAAGACATGTATTTTCCTGGTTTTGGTTTTATAAATAATGAATCTATGCATGTCTTTGTACTTTTCCCCCACAAATTCTATTTTAATAAAGAGATTCCAAGATAGAAAAATGCATGTATTTTATAATTATTTTGGTGGAAAATTCTAATGTCCTTTTTAACAAGGTATAGCAACTTAGACTTGTCCTGGCAGGGTAAAAATCATTTTCAACTTAGTGGTCTGTGGAAGATGGCATTCTGTTCAAATCTTCACTGATTTGAATGGTGGACATACTTTTTACTCTTTCCTTATGATGAGAAACATTGGTCAAATCAGGATTTATGATCAGTCACATCTCTTAGAGATCTCTTGTTCTGGACATTTTGAAAATTGTCCCTTTTTTTCTGTAGGGTTGCTAACCTCTGGGCCTTTTGTTCCCAAGACATGACTTTTTTATTATGTTAAGTTAGCCAGCATATACTACATCATAAGTTTTGTTGTAGTGTTCAGCGATTCATTAGTTGCATATAACACCCAGTGCTCATAGCAACATGTGCGCTCCTTAATACCAGCTCACGGCTACCCCATCCCCTCACCCCCCTCCCTTCTGTAACCTTCAGTTCTATAACACAGAGTCCAGATTCTCTCATGGTTGTCTCCCTCTCTATTTCTTCCTATTCAGTTTTCCTCCTTTCCCCTGTGGTCCTCCACTCTATTCCTTATGTTCCATATATGAGTGAAACCATATGGTAACTTTTGATGCTTTACTTATTTCACTTAGCATAATCCACTACAGTTCCATCCATGTCGATGCAATGGTGGGTATTCATCCATTCTGATGCCTGAGTAATATTCTATTTTATATATGGACCGCATCTTTATCCATTTGAATCACAGAGATGACATTATGCTAATATGTGATGATCCCACATCAGTGGGGCAGTGGGGCTGGTTGTGACCCTTGGCTCAGGGATCTTTTCCACAACATCCTTGAATAACCCTGTCCCTGATCTGCTTGGTTCTAACTCCATAGATGATGGGGTTGAGCATGGGAGGTACCAGTAGATAGAAATTAGCGAACATGATATGTACCACTCGGGGCACATGACGTCCAAAGCGGTGGGTGAGGAAGGTAAAGAGGGCTGGGATATAAAAAGCCAAGATGACACAGATATGGGAAGCACATGTGCCAAAAGCTTTGAGCCAGGCTTCATCAGAGGGCAACCTCAGAACAGTTCTCAGAATCATCACATAGGATATACTGATGACAATGATATCAAAGCCAACCACAAAGAAGGCCCCAGAGAGCCCATATGCACGATTGACTCTAGTATCTGCACACACCAGCTTCAGCACAGCCATGTGCTCACAGTATGACTGGGGAATGACGTGGTTGTGGCAGAAGGGCATCCCGGAGACCATGAAGCAGAAAGGACTCACCCACAGCAACCCTCTCATCATCACAGCCGCTCCCAGTTTCCCCACGATAGCTGGGGTCAGGATAGTAGAGTGGTGGAGTGGGAAGCAGATAGCCACATAACGGTCCAAGGCCATAGCCATGAGTAGCCCAGACTCCACAGAAGAAAAGGCGTGGATGAAGAACACCTGGATGAGGCAGGCATGGTATTCAATCTCATGAGCATGAAACCAGAGTATAGCCAGCATTTTAGGTTGGGTGGAAGAGGAGAGGGTCAGATCAGTGATAGCCAGCATGGCTAGAAAGAGGTACATGGGCTCATGCAGAGTGTGGTCAGTTCGGACTATATGAAGGACAATGATATTGCCAACTATAGCCACAAGATACATGGCACAGAGAGGAAAGGCAATCCAAAAGTGGTAATTCTCAAGTCCTGGGATCCCAAGTAGGATGAAGAATAGAGGATGTGAAGAGGTATTTCCTGAGGCCAGCATCACAGAATGGTTAACTTGTTCGCCATTGTAATCTACTCTCTGTAGGTGATAATAATCAAGTAATTGTTACTATTTTTTACATTTTGAAAGGTTCAACTGAATAATAGGGCAATTGGGCTTAACAGTAAACTGGAAGAATTTCAACTGTTTTAATAAATAGATTTTTGCACATAAAGTGATGTTACTCTTTATTTCTCATTCATATTTATGTCATTCAAAATGGAATCAAAGCATACTAGCTGCAAGTGTGATTTTTGTTGAAGAATCAATATTTTCCTTGAAAGTAGAATCTGCTAAGGGAAAACTATCCTGACAAATAATGTCAGTAATAGTCATTCTTGCCCTCCTATCCTTCAGAACTAACTGACTTGTTTAACCTTTCCCATAGGTTCTTTCCAGCCCTTCGTTTAAGCCACTTGGGCAGCTTTTCAGGGTAGGAAGCCAGTTTGGAAAACACTTTGGCTTAAAGGCTAATAGCAAGGTATGTAGTGATGTTGAGTTAGCTTTGCCTCTAGGAGTAACAGGAGAATTTGGGCTGGAGGATAACGGACTGATGATTGTACACCTGTAATTAAAGCTATTATCTTTAGTGAATGTCCTCCTAGGTTAGAGATCAGCAAACTTTTTTCTGTAACAGGTCAGATTATACATATTTTAGGCTTTGTGGGCTATACATCCTCTGTTGCACTACTCAGTTTCGCCCCTGTAACCTGAGAGCAGCCACAGTCAATACAGAAATGTGTGAGTGTGGCTGAATGCCAATACAATTATGTTTATAATAACAGTCTGGAAGCTGGATTTGGTCTGCAGGCGATAGTTTTCTAAATCCTGTCCTGATGGTAAATTTTCATGAGGTGAACCCTGAACAGTGCACCATGCCTAGCACCTCTGTGCTTGGCACAGAATAGGGGTTTAATAAACATTTGCTGGAGCAAATAACAAATAAATGACGTTGTTCGGTGGCAATGGACTTTTTAATTGCTTAGCCATGTCTTAAAATCATTGGAGAAACCTTTTAGACACTACTTTGGCACCATGGCCACAAGAGAGTTATTCATAATTCTCATGCTAGAGTCTGCTGTGCTGGCCCGTGAAAGACCTGAATGCCATCCTCTGCCTATACTTGCTTTACATGGTCGATCTTGTTGGATCCCTCTGGTGACTGTCACCTCCCTAGGAGTCCATGACACAGAAGCTTACCTGGTTCTTAAAGGCACCTTTCCACTATTTCATCTCAGTTGACCTGAATCTTTGTTTGAGTCTCCTCCATAAGAGAAGCACCAGATAAAAGGAGTATCTTTTCAAATCTCCCATAACAAATCACCTGTTGGGACTAACAAGTGTTTCATTCAACCAGACCTAATGGTTCCTAAAAATTAGAGTTTCTTCGAGATCCCAAATAGACCTGACCCTCTTTCTGATTTTCCCTAGCATTATAACATTATGAGAGATATGGGGCTCAGACTTTACAAATCTTGCTCTACATTGGAAGCTTTCCTATCCTACTTTGATAATAGCTACAGGTTTGCTCAAATCAAATACTCCTATCCCGGTTGCGGTGAAAATTCAGACACACACACATTACCTGGGGTCGAGGGCTCTAGTTTTATCTGCTCCTGCCCGGCTTGTTCTTCCAGTTATATGTGTTGTTTGAACCGGAGTCTTCCTCTCTCCCTCTGTTCTGCCTCCTGTTTTTCACCCTCCATTTTTGAGGACATGGTCACTGAGGCTCACGGGCACCTGGAAAACATGCTGAGACCATCTTCATTCTTGCCCTGGGTACTGGTGAAGATTCCTGCTAAACCTGCAATTTCTCAACGTGCACAGTAATCTCTTCCATTAATTGCGGAAGACATTGCATTTTTGTAAATATAACACCATAAGCATTTACATTTAATTGTTTTTAACTCTCACAAAGTCTCTGTCCATGAGGCTTAATGGGGAACTCACCTGTCTTCACACTCCTTTTGGTGTGGTGTCTCTCTCATGTGGTGACCTGGGACCCATATCTGAAGTAGGAGATGGGGGTTCTTGACAGGTGCCTTTCTTTCTTCTCTATACCTACAACCCCATTGAATCTGGTGTTCTTACTCTCAGCAATTCCCTTGCCTTTTTTACCCTCAGACTTATGCACTCAGCCTGTGCTGAGAGAAGGCTCTAAGTCATGCGGAGTAGACAGGGAATTAACCAATCTTGGATCATTTTGTGAACTGTGTGAGGTTTGCAATCATATTTTGGAGGGAGGTACAAGTTATCAACTTGCTGCTGGGTGGAAGGAGGGTTATGTGCGTTCCCTCAAGAGTAGGAAAAGAAGATCAATATAATTTCCCTTCTTGCCCAATATTCCTTCCCCCTTTCCCTGCTTTTAAATATGTCCCTGTCCCTGCTCTCTATGGGCTAGACCTCTAGTGAGCTTAGTGCATACTGACAGAGGAATTAAGTCATCTTTTTCAACATTATCACCGGGGTGATCACACACTGGTCTTCAGAGTTGATTTTTCTCTTCTGTAAATGTATAATCTAACTTGTGAGAACTTGGCATAGCCTTTGGATCAGAAAATATGGTTATAAGAATGCCGTTCTCACACTGATGGAGCTCAGCTTTCATCTGTGAGTGTGGGTGAATCCATGCTGGTACCACTGGCTCTGTTGGCCTTCAATTACTCCACCATTATGTGGAGATAGTTACGTCTATCACGTTAGCTGTGTTGCTCAGGCCTGAGGGGTAAAGGATAAAATGGGCTGAGAGCTTGCTAAGGAATAGTTGCAGGGACATTTAGACCATTTTCTCACTTTGGGGTGTCTAAAACCCAGGCTTAGAGCAATAATGCTGGAGTAGGGTAGGATTCAGATCCAGTGTCCTTCATGGAGGGATTGTGTGGACGCAGCCTTCCTACTTTTCTAGAATTTCCATGGAGTACACAGTGTGAGCAGTGAATCTTCTCCCCATCTCCGAAGGAAATCCAGCAGTCAGGGATCTCTGATCCTGGAGCCCCCAGTGAGTCAGGCCAGTCTGTGCAGTGTAACTTGCCTTGTCTTCCAGCTACTTGGAGCCTCTGTGAGTCCCACTCTTCTCTGGGAAATGCAGACATGACTAGGGTAAAAGGAAACCACTGACCTTGAGCTCTCCTTCATCTCTGACCATGAGCAGTTCTAAGTGGCTCCTGTGATTCAGCTTTTAGCAGAGACTGTAGATTAGGACCTATTTAAAGACCTGTTCAAGTCTGGCCTCTCCCTTCCCCAAGCATGAGTTCTCCCCCTCCTGGTAGGCCTCCCTGCCTCAATCTCTGGCTTCCTCTGAGACTAGAGACTAAAGCTGGAAGCATTAACCCCTAACTTTCCTCTCTCTTCTGTATACACAAAAGCAAAGGCTGAGGAATTGAATGCATGGGAGTGCATGTGTGTTGTGGAGAATACTCAATTGTGAGCTTATCTGTATGCATGTATTTTTTGTTAGTCCAGAGTATGTTTATTTACCATTGAGATACTTTATATAGTGTGAAGGTGTGTTGATATGTTTGTTGCTGTGAGCATTTGAGAGATGTGTTAATAGACATGTGTGTAAGGCCTGGATTTAATGTGAATGGTCTGTGTATAACATGTGTTTGTGTAGGTGTGAATAACCATTTGCATTAAGTATACATATTAATTGGAATAACTTGGCTCTGTGAGTATAAGGGCACTGCGTACACTGTGTACATATGCTGAGCTCCAAAGCTGATAGTGTGAAATGCTACATCAGTGTGTAGATAGACGGGTATGTATAGGCAAAATTTGTGGGTTTGAAGAGATGTGGACAATCTGTTGGTGCTTTCATATGTACCTAGGTAGCTCTGGTTCTGAGGCCCTCCTACTTCCTATCAGGAGAGGCAAGAGGACTTCCAGATGGAGGTCTCTCCATAGTTCTTTTTGAAACTTGGTGAAGCTGGAAGGCCCTCCTCACTCAGCCTGAACAGCTAAGCTTATGCCTAGCTTCCCCTCACTCTCCATCTAGGTCCTTGCTGGTTTTTTCTTTTTTCTTTTTTCTCAGTGTTCCCTGATGTATGATATGTCAAATGAAGGTTTGAGAAAAAGAAGTATTTAAAAAAAGAAAGTGAGGATTTATTTGTAGAGTTCAAAGCTGTCAGACTTCAGAAGCTATGCCTCACAAATTCCACAACCTAACATACATTTATAGGAGAACAAATCACACAATAGGTTACCATGACTATTAGGCTTACAGTAATCTGTTTATGGTGAATTGCCATCGTCATGTTCACAAAGGTCAGGATTTATTTTAAGATTTATTTAAGATAAAAAAATCTGGGATAGAACTATTTTTGTTAAGGAGTCCATGTTTAAAGAAAAGATTCAAGGTTTTATTATTTTGGGGATCAGGCTGATACTGTAATTATGGATTTGTCTCTAGTTGCAATTTCTTTTTCTTTGTCTGCTTCCTTTAGCCTTGGTAAGTTAAACATTTGGTATTTGCAAAGTAGATAAAAGTGCCAGGCTCTCCTCCTCTCTCTCTTCTTCCTCTTTCTCCTCCTTCTCCCCTTCCCCTCTTGTCCCCAACCTCTCCTTCTTTCCTACCTCCCCCTCACCTTCCTCTTCTTTCTTGTCCTCTCCTTCTCCACCTCCACTTCTTCCTAGTCATCATCATAGTTGTCTTCTTCTTCTTCTTCTTCTTCTTCTTCTTCTTCTTCTTCTTCTTCTT
>NW_024424008.1:226524-245348 GCF_017311325.1 Ursus maritimus
TTCTTCTTCTTCTTCTTCTTCTTCTTCTTCTTCTTCTTCTTCTTCTTCTCCTTCTTCTCCTTCTTCCCCTTCTTCTTCTTCTTCTTCTTCTTCTTCTTCTTCTTCTTCTTCTTCTTCTTCTTCTACTTCTTTTTCTCCCTCTCCTCCTCCTTCTTCTTCTTCATGGAGGAACTTTTCTCCCCAAATGAGATGTGATATCTAAGGATAGAACCTAAGTTTTCTCATCCCTTGCATCTTCCACAGTCCCAAATGCCATAGTGGCTCCAAACAGACATGACATCCACGATCTTGTGAAAGTTACTTATGAGGCCAATCACACTGTTTTTCAAGTTTAAGTGCGCATGGCTTGCTGAAATGAGTGTGCAGCAGACAGATCAGTCCTTTCTTCATTTACCCTCCTAAAGTTCTCCTCATTGTTTGTGTCTTTCCAAAGCTGGTATCTCTGCAGGATGGATTGAGGACTTGGGCACCTTGTTCACAGCCCTCTAAACCCCAAGCTCCAGTAGAACATGCAAAGATTTGTGAGCTGTATTGAGAGACTAGTTAAGATTGGTTGCTATAGTCTTCTAGCCATACCAATGTGATTTATGTTTTATAGGGTTGTGAGGGGAGAGACAGAGAAAATGGAAAGGAAGTTTTGGTGGAAGAAGACATTGTTGAGGATATTGACCTGATAATCCTGGGACACTTCAATGAAACTACGTCGAAAGCTCATCCACATTCGTAGCTTCCTAGCTCCTATATCCTCAGTTGTATTGACCTTTATCCCCATAGTAGATAGTCAGTCACTTATGGACATGTCGTGAACCTTGTTATAACTCAGAGCTACTCAATCTCTGAATTTCTGAGCATCTCACTCTAACTATACCATCCTATCTTTCTAGTTTTTTAAAAAACTCATTCGATGTTTTCTACATCATCAATTCCTTCCAACCCTTTATATATTTTTTTCCAATCCTTTCAGCCCTCTTTTCTTTACAGTTCTTGTCTATGAAACGTAGTCCTCATAGCTCATCATTTCAACCATACTCAAGTAAATAACCTCAATAATTATCTATCCATCACAGCTACCAGTGTCATTGTCTCTTGCTACCCTAATACCACTGAGCAAAAACCAGAAGCAGCAACACAATTTATCAGATTGGAGCCATTGCAAGTTCATGGTGACTGACTTTACCTGAGCTTTCAAACAATTCCAACTACTTTCACATTTCTCTCACTTTCATTGTGCTGAGACATGGTGTTAGGAAACTATAATAACTGACCTCCCTGCCTAAGTGTATTGTTCATACTCTGTGCCCTAATTATAGTGAAAATCTTTTGTTACTTTCTGCATCTCCTCAGGAAGCAGAACTTCCCACCATGGTGTTGAGGAGGAAACCTCCTTCTATTTGACTTCTGAAGGTGTAATACCAGATGGCTTTTTCCTGCCTCATTTCTTACTCACCTGAACAAGGTGCTCTCCCTGCCAGTCACTTCACCATGCAGGGTTCATTACCACATTCAAATCTGGGTAAAGGGGAAATAATTAGGTCTATGCTCTGCTTCCTCAAACTTCAGGGAGAACCTTGCTGATGTCCACATTGTAGGGAAAGACCCAGACACCGCAAAAAGACAAGACAATGTATGTGCACTGATTGGGTGATTGTTAGGAGTTGAATTGTGTCCCCCCACCCCCAAATTAATACGTTGAAGCTATAATCCCCAGTACCTTAGAATATGACCTTATTTAGAAATAAGGTCATTAAGGATGTAGTAAGTTAAGATGTAGTCATAGTGGAGTAGGTGGGCCTTACTCCAGTATGACTGGTATCCATATAAAAAGGGCAAATTTGACACGGAAACATAGGAGAGATGGAATGCCATGAGGACATGAAGGCACAGATGTAGATGCTGTGTCTACAAGCCAGAGTTCCAGCAAACCACCAGAAGGCAGGGGAGAGGCATTGAACAGATTTACCTTCATAGCCAACACAAGAAACCAACCTGGATGATACCTTAATCCTGGCCTTCTAAGCTCCAGAACTATGATTCAATACGTTTCTGTTGTTTAAGCTATTCAGTTTGTGGTACTTTTTTCTGACAGCCTTAGGAACCTAATACAACAATAAATATATTTTCATCCATTATTTTAATTTTTCATCTATAAATAATTGTATTCCACATGAGCCAGTGGATTATTAAATGTAATTTTAATTAAATTGTTTTGTAATTAATTGTTAAATATAGTTTGATTAAATTGAATTAACAGATTTTCTATTTGTTTACCTAATTATATGCTATCTATTTAGATAGGGATCCTACAGTGTCTTGCATATCTTAGGGTGACCTTGTATTTATAGATCAATACAATATTGAGAAATGATAAAGAAAGCAGAAATAGCTCCAAGCACAGTTAATTTTCAACAGAGATCAATGCAATTCAGGGACAGAAAAATGTCATGGTGCTAAACTAATTGTCTCTATAAAAACAGAATGAACCTGAAATCCTATCTCAGTGTGAAAAATCTTTATTTGAATTGTAATATTAGACTAAATTTGAAAGCTGAAAGTATAAAAATCCTAAAAGAAAAAATAGAATAATATTGTAATGAACTTGAGGAAATCAAAGATTTTTTAGTCTACAAAAAACACAGCTATAAAAGAGGAAAATCAATGATTGAACTTCATCAAAGTAAAAAACATCAGTTTCGAAAGATGCATTATAAATTTGAAAAGTCAAGTCACAGATGGAGAAAATATTCACAATGCATATAACTGAAAAATAAAGTCCCACAATCAATTAATGGAAAGACAAGTAACTCATTAAAATCTTAAGCATATGGTTTCCAAAGGCACTTCACAAAAGCAGTGGATGAATGGCTAACAGACATATGGAAAGGTGCTCACATTATTATTCCTAAAGAAATAAAAAATCAAAGCAGAATGAGATACCAATGCAAACCTATAAACATAACTAAAATAAAATACTTTGATAACAGAAAGTAGTGGCAAATTGTGGTTCGATTGGGCCCCTCAGGCACTGAGCACAGCCACTTCCGGAACCTTTGGCAATTTCTAATAAAGGTGAGCATCTTTTTGGCCTACAACTCCATTTCTAGTTCATACCACAAATTATTTCTTTTTAATTTATGCACCAAAAATGTCAAAGAATGTTTGTAGTAGCTGTCTAATAGCTAAGATGTGAAATAGCTAATATGTGAAATCAACTCAAATCTGTCAGCTGGAGGTTAAACAAATTTGCTACATTATCCAATTGAATGCTACTGAGCAAAGAAGGAAAAAGAAGGAAGAACAAAAACAAAAGGTATATATAGAAACAATACTGTGGAATTTCAAGGTACCAAAAATAAAAAAGTGGAGCCTAATGTATTAGAGGATGGAATAGATGGCCTACCAAAAAAGGCAAGAAAGTTCAGTTTTGGCTTACAGATGCCTAGCTGTGAATAGGTGAGATTTGATTAATTGTTTCTACCTGCTAAGTTGTATTCTAATGGTTGAAAACCTACTGAATTACTGATTCTTTACAACAATCCAATGGAATAGGTATCAACATTTTTCAGGTAGAGAAACCAAGGCACTGAGGAGTTACGTTTTTACAGGGTATGTAGATAGAACCAGAATTTTATTTCTAGTTTTATCCACTATATTAAACTGAACCTTAAAATGTTCAGAGATAGTATTACAGCCTAACAATTCTGTATACATCCAATCCATCAATAAAGTGTAAAAGCCAAAATAATTTTTTAGACAGGAACAAAGAAAATTTATCATTTCCTCATCCTTTTATTTTTCTTTGAAGATTTTACTTATTTGAGACAGTGAGAGGGAGAGAGAGAGAGAGACAGGGAGAGCGCAGCAGAGGGAGAGGGAGAAGCAGACTCCCCACCTAGCAGGGATCCTGATGCAGAACTGGATCCTAGGATCTTGGGATCATGAACTGAGCAAAAGGCAGAGGCTTAATGGACTGAGCCACCCAGGCGCCCATGCATCCTTTTTTTTCTGAGTAAAACCAGAGTATGTCCTTCAGCAAAATAAAATAAATACCCACTTGCCAATCAATTACAAGTGGAAATTATTCAGGGGTGCCATGTATAGTAATCCCAGGAAAGCAGCAATCCCATATGCCTTATAGAAGTGCAGAATGTATTAAAGCCTTGCAAAATGGAAGATGATTTGAATTTCAGAGAAACAGAAAGTTGTCCTAGAAAGCCATGCTGCAGTGTAAATTAAGTAGAAATTGGACAGAATTATGGGCAATTGAATCCGTGGAAAAGGAAAGAATTGATTTTATGTTGATGAATATGTGTTAGTGATATAAGATGCTATGCCATTCTTTTTTTAGTCACACCCATAGTCTAGATTCTGTGTTGAGTAATGTATATTTAATCCTATTTCAATAAAAAATTATTTGCTTTAAGGTTCAAACAACTGAAACGTGAATATGTACTATTTAATCATAGCTATAAGACTGTATGTAAATTTATATACCTTTTCCAGGCAAATACTATGCTGTAGGCAACTGAATTTGGGAAAGGAGAGAAGGAGGAAGTGTGAGGGTATTTCCTACCCACAGCCTACATGGCAGTAAATAGGACCTAAAGGTAATGATTATGCTAAGTGAAATATGTCAAGCAGAGAAAGACAATTATCCTAAGGTTTCACTCATATGTGGAACACAGGGAATAGTGCAGAGGACCATAGGGGAAGGGAGGGAAAACTGAACGGGAAGAAATGAGAGAGGGAGACAAAGCGTGGGAGACCCTGGACTCTGGGAAACAAACTGAAGGTAACAGAAGGTAACAGATGGGAAGGCAACAGAAGGTGGGGGGATGGGGTAACTGGGTGATGGGTATTAAGGAGGGCACATGTGATGAGCACTGGGTGTTATATGCAACTAATGAATCGTTGAACACTACATCAAAAACTAACGATGTACTATATGTTGGCTAATTGAACATAATATGAAGAAAATAAATAAAATAAAGGTAATGGAGGGAATAAAGAATGTTTGTGTTTATTGAAAAATATTATAAATATTTAAATCATTAAAATTTAAGCAATTAAACATTAAACATAATTTTATTTTTATTTTTTTTTTAAGATTTTATTTATTTATTCAACAGAGATAGAGACAGCCAGCGAGAGAGGGAACACAAGCAGGGGGAGTGGGCGAGGAAGAAGCAGGCTCATAGCGGAAGAGCCTGATGTGGGGCTCGATCCCGGATCGCCAGGATCACGCCCTGAGCTGAAGGCAGATGCTTAACCGCTGTGCCACCCAGGCGCCCCTAAACATAATTTTAAAAATAATTAAAAGAGAGGTGGTAAGCATATTATTTAGACCCGCTTCAGTCCAGTGGGATGAGCCTCCTAGGCTCCTAGTCCTTACACCTAGAATCATGCTGCTCATCTGATTATATTATCTCTAAGCCCCAGGGGTCTCTTGGCTACAGGGCTGGGTTACATGCTGAGCTCCTTATAGAAGCCCAGGTCCAAGAGCTATCTACATGCATACATGGCCGGGCAGTGAGTGGGAAGGGCAACTTTCCCTCTGCTGGGAGCCAGGTAAGATGCCAGGAGCAGAAAGAGCAGACCAGGGAGAGGGACTGTGGAGAACTAATCTGGAGAGCCAGGAAGGAATGGAGCAGAGGGAGGCGTGGAGCAGGGCAGGTACTGAGAAGCACAGGACTGCAAACCAGAGGTAGAAGAGTACAGATCATGGGAAGAGTGGTGCAGAGTGGCAGGCAAAAGCTGAATGTTGTGGAAATTAAGTGAGATATCAGCAACAAGTCTGTAAACAAGTATTTATTTCCAAGAGAAAAACAGCTATGTCAAGGAAATGGAGTGAATTGTTGTGATTCTGTGTGGCCCAAATTTGACATTTATTGGAAATTTTATTGTTTCACTCAGCTTTTAAGTTTGACTGATTTCTATATCCCCATTGGCTAGAAAATAAGCTTTTTGAGTTATTTCACTTAACAACAGCACCACCTTTTTACAGGATCCTGGTAGTCTGAGCTTTCTGATAGCTGTCTTTACAGAAGCCATTTATATTTAGAAAGAAGTATTTCAAATACATTTTGATATTTGACAATCATCACAGACAAACTGGAAATAGGCAGATCAGGGATATTTTTAAAGTTCAAGGTTTACAGATGAGGCATCTTAAATAGGAATGGGTCATCAGGATCCTACCTCCCATCAACGCAGGAGTAAAGACACCCAGCTTCATCTTAATTATGCTACTGGACCAGAATAATACATCCCAGTGTCCACCATGTCAAAACCTCTGGACACAGAAATCTACTTATGTTTCCTCTTCCCAACTCCCTCATCATCGCTCAAAACACAGACTGTCAGCAAACAAACAACAGACACAGAATCTAGTTTGAGGTGCATGCAGCAGCATTCTCTGGTCTTGGCCTCCTAAAGCATGTATGATATGCTGCACTTTTAATTTGTTCACCGGCATCTTTTGCAATCAATAGTAATTAAATATGATGCAGTGTTTCATATCAATATTTTACTGAATGGCTTTAATTTCATCAAAAAAAGAAGGCTTTTACTAAAAACGTCATAAATGCACTTTCTCTTACTTATTCTAAAAATATTGTAGGCATTTTGTTTTACCTTGAAATTCTTAGCCCAAATGCAAGGATCTGTGTAAAATATGCATATTTTAATATTTTTATAAATTGTTAGCCAATTGACCAAACTTTATTTATCACATATCATTTCTTTTTTCTAGTGATATAAGATGGCATTGTCATCGCATTCTTTACCCTCATTCACACATTTTTTTGAAATGCTATTTTTTTCTGGGGATATATATTTTTATTTTTATTATTTTTTTAATGACTCTTTCAATTTTTATTGTCATTAATTATATTGATATAATTCCTGAAGTTGAACTTTTTTCATTTATAAAATTTTACTTGATTATATTATTCTTTGGAGCTCTACTTGTGCATATTTTTAAACTTTTGACAATATTATACTTTGTTATTATAATAACTTCATATTACATTTTGATATATCAAAGGGCAAGTCCCCTCTCTTTGTCATTTTCAATATTATACTGAATATATTTGCATATTTATGGTACCTAATACATTTTAGGATCCACCTATCACTACCCATTAAGAACTCTTGTGTGTTATTGATTGATAATGCTTTAATTTATGAAAATATTCATGGGATAATTCATATCTTTTCATTATTGAATATTCCTATCTTCAAGAAAGAAAGAAAGGACTTTATGTTCTTCAATAAATTTTTAGAGACCTCTTCTTTTCCTGCCAAACACAGACATTGTGTTATGACATTACAGTTTATAGTTTTATGGCTATTGTAAATAAGTCCAATTGTTTTTCGAAAATTTTCTCAGTGCTAATTCTTATGAAGAGGAAAAGCTATTAATTTGCAGTATCGATCCATGTGTCACTTTGGTGAACCCTGTTTTAAGTGTTTGCAGTTTGTTCTTTTAGATATTTAAGGTAAAAAATTCATTAAAACCTAAATAAAGACTTTGAAAAATTGCTTTGCTAAAGTAACACTCCCATTTACTTGTCTTTTCATATTTCCTAAGACTTTTCCATAGAATGTAGTATAGTAGTTGTGTGAGTGGATATCTGTATGTCTTACTGAATTTAATAGAAATTCATTTTGTAGGTCACCAGTTAATATGTTTGCTCCAAATTTCTAGAAAATGTCTTTCATTCAGGAGCTCATTTCCTTCCTAAATATTAAGAATTTCATCTTGAATTGCCCTTGAGTTTTCTGATTCTTTCCTCATCTCTTGATCAGGTTTTTCCTCCCTAATCTTTGGGTATAGCCATACCACTAGTAGATTTTCTATGCGAGTAATTCTTTTATTCATAAGACAAAGTCCACTGTTTCAAAGTGCAATATTCTTTAAAAGCACAGTTACATCTGACTTGCTAAAAAGTTATTTATGATGTTTGCATGTGTCATCCTAAGTAATTAGATGACTAGCTTTCCATCTGTTTTTATGTTCGAGAATCGGACTTTTCAACCTCAGCCCTGTTAACATCCTGGGCTGGATAGTTCTTTGTTGTTTTGTGTATTTTAGGATGTAAGCATGCCTGGCATCAACCCACTAGATGCCAGTGGCACTCCCTTCCCAGTTGTGACAACCAAAACTGTCTCCGGGCTTTTCCAAATGATCCTTGCTGTGGGGCTGAATTCTCTCTTTTCCACTCTACTAGTATCTGTGAAAGATAGAAATACTCCACTTTTTGTTTCTTCAGATTTGGTTGTGGGAGCTTTCCCCATCATTGACATTTCCTCTCTGCTGGATTTGATTTCTTGAACTAGTTTGGTGATTGATGTTTTTTTATAAAGTTGTCCATTTTCTATCTGTTGCCAAATATATTGTTATGCATACGATTCCGATATATTTAAAGTTTTGTTTCTCCATACTTTTGCTTTCTCTTTCATTCCTCATGCAGTTAATCACCTTTTTCTAAAATTTTTTTGACCACTCTTGAAAAAAGTTCACATATTTGTAAGTAATCAACTTTGGTTTTCTTGTTAACTCATTCATTGCTGCTCTTAATTTTTGTTAATTGCTTTTTCTCACATTTATTTAAACATTTTCCTAGCATATTATATTGAAAAAAAAAAGTGGTTTACATCCTTGTTTTCTAATAAATGTACATCCTTCAGACTGCACATGCACTCCAGTGTCTTGCCCTACAGATTCTCATATGTGGTTTTCTCATTTTTATTCCATTTAAGGAATTGTTTTTCTCATTCTTATTTTTCTGGCATAGTGAAGATGCTTAATAAATGGATGTGGTTATTGCTTTGGAGCCCTTGTCATTTTATATTTCAATACATTATTATTATTTGTAGGTTAATTAATAGACTAGGTTATACAGTATGAAGATTTGAAAGAGATTATTTTGTGCTTAAATAAAGAAGAGGTGGAAGAAGAAAGTCATTAGAGTTTGAGCAGGGGGGTGTGGTGATTGTTTGGGAAAGACGTAAGTGTACAGGCAACTCCCAGAGATCGAATGTAGAGAATTGGTTAATTTTTATGCAAATTATACGCTTCGTCAGAATATATAGGAGTAAGAACATTTAAAGGGGGGAAATGATCCATTTGGTTTTGAAATATTGAATTTGATTTACTCGTGAGAAGCAAGTATGGGAACGTTCAGAAGGAAGTTCTAAGCTTTAAGAACCTGGAAACCACAGCTGCCTTCAGATATCTATTTGAAATTTTTCACTAAATAGGTGAAAGATGAAACTGTGAGAGTGGGCAAGATAATTATTTAAATGATTTGAGAATGGGCAAAGGGCAGATGCCTGAAGGATTCCAAAGTTAAAGTTCTTTGGATGTGGGGTAAGAAGCCAGAGAGAGAAATTGCTGAGTGGTGGGAGACAAGTACTAGAGACCAGTGCCAATACATGAGGAGAGAAAATTTCCAGGAAGCAAGTATCCTCAGCATAATAGGTCAGTGTTGGATAAATGAGAGGATCACCAAAATGAGTCAAGCGAGTCTATCAATTCTATTTTGCTGTTATTTTTCATAGTGGGTGTAGCCTGGACACCTGATTCTCTGGCCCTTTGCACACACAGACTATGGATGATAAAATTCCTTTCCCCAGAAACCTAAAGAGCGCCATGTTAACATTATTCATAGGGAATTAACACCTGAAACTTAAGACTCTACTCCAGAGATGCCACATTGACCACAAAAAAAAAAAAAAAAAAAAAAAAAAAAAAAAAAAAAAAAGAAGGAAAGAAAGAAAAAATGTGTCTCTGGAAGGCACAAACCTGAACAATGTTTGGCAGGGACATTTTGTCAGACTGGTTTAGAGATTCCTCCAATGATTCCTCAGCTTTGTTGAACGAAGGCGTTGGAGTCATACATGCAGGTTCTGACCGCAGCTGTTCTGATTATTTGGGGAAATTACTTAATCACTTTGGACATCAGTTTCCTCATAAAAATATTGGGGATAACAACTGTTTGTATTTCATTGGAGGATTGTGATGATTTGGTGAGATTATGGATATGAAGACTGGTTTATGTTCAAGAAAGGATGGCCATTACGGTTCTTTGTGTTTCAGGAGCAGCCTATACTATTTATGGAAATGTGATGCTTACTGCATTATGTTAAAATAATAGCAGTGTTTGCATTTCTATCTCTCTTTCTTTCTTCCTTCATTTCCTTCCTTCCTCCCTCCCTCTCCTCACTGTCTCTCAATTCCTCCCTCCCTCCATCCCTTCCTTCCTTCTTTACTCTCTCTTTCTCTCTTTCTTTCTCCAACTTTGTGTTATGTATGGTTTCTCTCAACAATTAGGTAGTGCTTTATAAAGGTAACCTTGGGCGATTAACTTTTGAGTCTTAGTTTCCTCATATGCAAAATATACTACTATCTACCTCCTAGAGTTGGTGTATGGATGAAATTACATAATGCATATAAAATGTCAATAACACAGAGAACTTTCAACAAATGGGAGTTATAATTACTTTTGTTAGGGTGGTTCTTTGGACCACCTTGACTTCACATATATAAACATATGTGTCTTGTGGATGTCTTTGGCATTCTTCTGAATATTTCCCAGGAAAAACTAATAATACCCACATTTCAAATGTGACTTGATTTTTTCAATGCTTTATTTCATGATTAGTAATTTATTTTCAAAAAACACTGAAAATCATTATATTATTATATTGTATACCTGAAAGAAATATAACACTGTATATTAATTATACTTCAGTAAAAAATGCTGGAAACCAATTTGCTTATTTTGTTTAAATATTCTACTGGGAACATTTACAGGCAGGGATGACTTAATTGTGATGTTTTTGTCACCAAAGAAAATTACAGACTTAAGAAAATTTGATGTATAATTTTGAGGCATAATTTGAGGCAAATTTGAGACATAATTCAGGAATCCTCTGTTTTCAATAACTGAGGAGAGGCATGGAAAGAAGTGTTCAGTACTAGAAAGCTCAGAAAAAACTAATGTTCTTAGAGGATCAGCAGTAGTAATTCAATGAACATGAGAGTGCCAGCAAGATATTCTAAGTGATAGCTATATACTTATTATGTGTTCTGTTCAATTATTCAAATATCCCTGTCTTCTCAGTCCCTCATTATGTTGCCCCTCAATAATTCCAATGCTCAACTTCTGACCTTCTTCCTGACGGGTATCCCAGGCCTGAGAGCAGCCCAGGTTTGGATCTCCATCCCTTTTTGTCTCCTGTATGTCATCGCCCTCTCTGGGAACAGCATGATCCTATTTGTGGTCCTTCGTGAGCGGAACCTTCATGAGCCCATGTATTACTTCCTCTCTATGCTTTCAGCCACAGACCTGAGCTTATCCCTGTGCACGCTTTCCACTACCCTTGGTGTCTTCTGGTTCGAAGCTCGAGGAATCACCTTAAATGGCTGCATTGCCCAGATGTTCTTTCTTCATGGATTTACTTTCATGGAGTCTGGGGTTCTGCTGGCCATGGCCTTTGATCGTTTTGTAGCCATCTGTGATCCGCTGAGATACACCACCATCCTCACCAATGCCAGGATTGCCCAGATTGGGATGAGCATATTGATAAGGAACATTGCTGTCATGTTACCAGTGGTGCTCTTTGTTAAGAAGCTGTCCTTCTGCAGGGCTGTGGTCCTTTCACATTCTTACTGCTACCATGTTGATCTCATTCAACTCTCATGTACAGACAACAGAATCAACAGCATCCTCGGTCTGTTTGCCCTTTTCTCCACAACAGGGTTTGATTGCCCTTGCATCTTGCTCTCCTATGTGCTGATCATCCGATCTGTTCTCAGCATTGCCTCCTCAGAGGGGCGGCAAAAAGCCTTCAACACCTGCATATCCCACATTAGTGCTGTTGCCATCTTCTACATTCCCCTCATCAGCTTGTCTCTTGTCCATCGCTACGGCCATTCAGCACCTCCATTTGTCCACACCATCATGGCCAACATCTTCCTTCTCATCCCTCCTGTGCTCAACCCCATCATCTACAGTGTGAAGACTAAGCAGATTCGAAAGGTTATTGTCAAGGTCTTAATTCAGAAGCAGCAACAAATTTAATCTCTAGTCATCTCAGAGTAGAGAGATAGCCATTTATGAATGTGTGCTTCAGTAGAATGGGGTAATTGTCCCCAGAGGGCCTTGATAATATTCCAATAACCTAAACTAAGTATCTTACAGATTGTGTGATATTTGCTTAGTTTCCTTGTCACTAAGTCCATATTAGTATCACGTAAATCATGTTTTATTTTCAAGGTAAATTCAGATGATGTATGTAAACAGCTATTCATATTTGCAAGTAGTATGAGACCTGAATAAAGTGTTCATTCAGACTGCATACAATTCAACAAGTCCAGATTTTAATGTAGGAAACTTTGTTAATAAACCAGTTGTTCTTTTCTGAATGATATCCAAATTGCAATTTAATGAATTTGATTTTTTCTTCTTAAAATTCTTAATTAACTGCAAAAATAGTCATTCTATAGAGTATATCTTCTAAGCGTATCAATGTAATTCAACATTGGATCCTATATAGGTAGTTAGTTTGTCCTTTCTTATGTGTAGGAACATATCTGATGTACATACAAAGTGCCGTATCAAATGCTCGGGATCGGTTCCTGCTGCTGTTAGTGAACATTAAAAGTTGGTCATAGCATTACTAACCACCCAGGAGTGAGGATTACACAATGTTTCCTCAAATTAACCTTGATGAAGGGGAACTCATACTTTTGGCTCATGTTTTATCTGTATATCTCTGCCATTATGACTCCATCTGTGGGCCCACTGGGTCCTCAGTAGCATAGCCAAAGCTTGCTGATATTTACACGTAGCTTCTTTCTATTGATTATTGAGTTTCTCCTCTGAGGTGGGTACTGTTTGGTGGATATTAGCATGAGATACAAAGATTTTCACCCTCCGTGTCCACATCAGTATGTATTTCACATACATCTATCGACTTCCTTATCTCTCTTCTTTCAAGTTTGCTAGTTCCATTCACTCACCAAGCCTTTCAGCAAAGTACAGAAGTCCATGCATATCCACATACGTCAGGCGACCTCTGTTTCCACACAAAGTTAACAACCAAGGGCACCGTCCATTATGGGAATTTTCCTTCACTCCTTCACTCTTATTTTTTTTTTTATTTTTTGAGTCCCCTGATGTGTGAGGCTGTTGTACCACTGTATTCTACTTCTGGTTAGTACCAGCTTGCCCAGCAATCCATTCAAAAGCCAAGCCCGAATATTGTCCTTCTCTTCCAGTAACATATCATAACTTTCACTGAGGCCATGATTGGGAATTAATGGAGAGGCATCTATAAAACAGTGACAAGTGTCATGGGATTCTGGGACAACTATTCACAAACTTTATTTGTGCTTTGACTTTGTACTTTGTCTTTCCTACTGTAATGGTTCCAACTTCACCAATGTGATAATATGAAGTTTTCCCAGATCATAATTGTGATATAACCAATTAGGTACTTAGGCCTTTTGGAATAACCACAGGTATGAATATCATTGTGTTCACTGTGAGATAAAATTTATCCATAATTCCATTAATCATCTTGCCCCAATAATCTCATACTTTAATCAAAAAAGAACATGATGGAATGTTCAGTTTCCTATCATCAGTGCGAGACGATATCCTATGTCCAATAGTCCTCAAGGAATTGGGGTATTCTCCTTTCCTCAATGAACAAGTACATTTGTAAATGGACAAATTTACTTTTTAAATTAAATTTTAAGCCCGTGAAGTTACTAAGGTGTCTATTGGTGAAGCTTACAAAACAATCTGCCTTCTGGGAGTGCCAAGGAAGGTGCCAAGTCTCTGAGCTCCGGGTGCCAGACAAGCTTATGGCTGCTGGGCACTGATGGAAGTGGTATATGGAGAGAGTGCTCATTGTAAAAGTATAATACATTTGCATGTAAGGCTCAGGCCGGGATAGCTCCAGGCTCCCTTTTTGAGATGAGGGTTGGGGGGCCAGTTTGCTAGATGGCTAGCCCTGTGCTGCCTGATTTATATATACAGACCCAGTGCTAAAGAGATGAGGTAGGAGATGTTCCCTGAGGTAGAGTGCTACTACATATGGTCTGGGCCTCTGGTTATGTCCCTGTTGATCCAGTGAAGACCGGAGAACAAGCTCAGTGGGTAATAATGGAGGAAGCTCTGCACTGCTAGAACCAAGTACTGAAGAAAGCGCACAGTGCCAAGCAATGGAAAAATAGCATATTCTGTGGGAGTCCGTCAACAAAGCACACAGAAACCAGGAAGAGAAAACTCTTCTCCCTCCAGTGTTCCTCCTCTGCCTTCCACTGATGAGTCTTAACATCATGTCAGGTGACAAAAGAAAAGTATTGACATTACAGAGCCCAATACCATCATCATAGACAGGCAAAAAAAGGAATTTGGAGCTGAGAGATGGTAAATAAATAATGAGCTCATCACCTTTATGGGTGACTATGGACCATTCCTGCAGACCCAACTCTGAAGCCTTATCAAATATATCTCATGATAGTCCAGGAAAATAAGGAGGGAAACCTTTATCCATTGGACCTCATTTACCATTGGTCAATGTTTATCCTTTGAGTTGCGAATTCCCCCATACTTCCTCACATGTATGAATACCAAGTGAATACCTGAGAATGTGTCATGCCTCAGTGTCAGCCCTGGGGCAAGAAGCAAGAGGAGCACAGTGCAGGCCTAAGGCAACGATTATCATGTGCTCCCTTTGTGGAGCCAGCCAATGAGCCATGGGTCTGGTTGTTGCAGCAATGACTGGACAATAAGGCCAAAAGTTTTGAAGTGGTACACTCTGAGAAGCTGAGTCATGACAATATCTCAAACCCTGATGTTCTCACCAGGAGAGGTTGTAGGTTGACAGAAGGCTGGTTGTCTCCAAGTGAGGTCTGAGCCATCTCTCCCGTCAAACTGAAAAGCCACTCTGTTCTTTTCTGGTGCAAACTTTAGTTCCCCATTTAACTCCATAAATCAGTTAGGGTGGCATAGTTACCAAATTCGATTTCTTTACTTTTTTTTTTAACCTCAGAGAAGAGAAATGGGTCAGAAAAAGGTTTCCATGGGCCAAGGGTTTTGAAAGGATGGAGGTAGCTCCAGGACAATGGGGGAATTTCCACAAGCATATAAAGCATGTAGAAGTGGCCTCAGAGAGAGCCGTTGAGAGCAACTCCTTTTATAAGGAGCATTTTCATTGTGAAATTCATAGCTTTTTACGTTAAAATTATAATATTAGCAGTAAATAAAAAAGAGGAATGATGGAAGGGAAGAAATGGAGGAGGGGGGCTGGGGAAGCAATTTGAATTGGAGAAAGAAAGAGAGGAAGAGGATAATCATTTTATTAAATATTTTACCTAAATTTTCTTAGGTAAATTTTCCTTTTACGTATATTTAGTCCTTCTAGGGGCAGAGTTCTCACTGCCTTGCTCCCTGAAAAAACAAACAAAATAAAACACCAGTTGTTGTTGTTGTTGTTTTTCTAGTTCCAGCTGCTTTTCCTCCTGGTGACATTAAAGCCATTTGTGGATCTAGAGATCAAGGAATGTTCAACTCAGAATGATGCAGATAGATGTCACGGAATGCTGGGAGGATGTAGCATAGACATGATCGGATCATATAATTCCATTACAATCCCGGACAGATGCTGGATTAAGTATATCAAGGTTAAGAATTTATATTACTTTATTTAATGCTCTGTGTGTAGATATAGATATAGATATAGATATAGATATAGATATAGATATACACACACTTTTCTCAATCGCCTATATATATATATTGGAAAGTGGAAAATCAATTTTCAGGATCAAATTAATTATAAGCCTCTTTTCTCCAATTTTCTGCCTGACCGAGGTGGGAGTTCGTGCTCAGTGGGGAATCTGCTTGGGATTGTCTCTTTCTCTCCTTCTGCCCCTCCCCCCACTCCTGTGCATGCTCTCTCTCTTAAATAAATGAATAAATCCTTAAAAAATAGCAGATAATCATATTACTGGGGGCTGTAAAAACACTTAATAGGATTCATCAAGTAAGCTTATTAAAAATCAATAAAATTGGAATACATATACATTATTGAAATCTTGAAAGTTTACCCAGAGATCTAGCAGCCAAACATTGTTCTAGCAGATGAAACATTAATGCCACTTTGTTTCAAAAACAAGATTTGAAAGTTCACTTTTACTCTTAATCTTTCATAGTCCAATAAATTAAATAAAGTAAAATGAAATATATTGTGTGAATAGTAAGGAAAAATTAGAAGTCACCTATTTTTACTTATATATGCTACACACAAATAAAATCCAAAAATAAAAATCTTTTATAATTCATATGATAATTTGGTAAAATATATATGAAGGCAAGATAGAAATGTTTGTCTCAATCAAACATTATATATGTGGAAAAGGAAATAGAGAAATATTTATTTATAAGAGCAACAAATGCATATATTTTAAAACTATAGAAATAAAATAAACGAATAATTTTATTGAAAATTTTTTAAAAGGTGTTAATAAGTGAAACATCTATCATATATTCTTGGATGTGAAAGCTTATCATCATAAATGTTGATTCTCTTACATTTAATCTATAAAAATAATGTAATTCTTGTTAGGATTCCAGAGCTCTTGTTTGTTTTATGAGAGGGGGATCACTTTATACCATATGAACTAAGTCAGACTATGAGGCTACACTAATAGATCAATGATATGTGATTGTATACATGACACATCTATATTACAATCCATGAAAAGGTCTGTAAAACGATGTACACACACGTAGAGTGCCATCAGATGTTTCAGTCTTCTCGTTTCTCTGCTGTGTTGCTGTTCAACTCATGGAGTTTTCCCAGTTATTAGGGTGTAGATTTGGTGATGAAATTAACAAACACAAAACAACCACCAAGACACACTTGGAAGGATGGGACAAGACCTAGATCCTGGCCTCTCTATGCCATGGATCTGTAGTGAAACAGTGGAGAGACCACTGCCATTCTCTGGAACCTGTAAGCTTTCCTAAATGTCCACATGCACGCTTGCAAGGACAGTGGGCATCCATGTATATGTGCTTATGTGTACCCGAGTCACCATTTCATGCATGGTAAACTGAGTTCTTGTCATGGAAACCTTAGTACCAGTTAGCCTTGAGCCACCAAATGTGGAGGGGCCTCCTCATCACTGAGCCCAACCCACCTTCTTGGACTGTAACCTCTTGAGTATTCTCTCTCGAATCTCCTTCATCTTGACACTATAGAGAATCGGGTTTATCAGTGGAGGAAGCAGGAAGTGGACATAGGAGAGAAGAGTATGGGCAGGCTGAGGTACTGGCACCCTGAGACGGTCAATGAGGGCCAGGAGGATCATGGGCACATAGAAGAGGAGCACAGCAGAGAGGTGGGCAGCACAGGTTTCAGCAGCCTTCCAGCGATCCTCCCTGGGTCCAAAACCTTGCAAAACCCTGCCAATTAGGCCATAGGAGAAGAAAATCAGCAGGGGGTCTAATCCCATGGCTGACAGAACCACCAAGAGGCTGTAGACTGCACTCCAAGCTCCTGGGCAGGCCAAAGGGGCTATATCTGGGTGCAGGCAGTAAGAATGGGTCAGAATCTGAGGGTGGCAGTAGGGCATGTGGGCAAGGAGGAATGGCAGGGGCAGGTGGAGATCCAGGCATCGGAAAGTGATAGCCACACCAATCTTGCCAAGGACATCGTTGGTGAGGAGCGTTGGGTAGTGGAGAGGGCGGCAGATAGCTAGTGCTCGATCTAAGGCCATGGCGAGCAAAACAGAGGACTCCATGACAGAAAAGACGTGGACAAAGAACATCTGTAGGAGGCAAGCTGAGGCAGGGACAGCACGAACGCCAGCAAAGGCAAGACCCAGCAGGGTGGGCATCAGGGCCGTGGCCAAGCCAACATCAGATACACTCAAGTGTTATCAGGGGCTGCCTGCATGGGGAATGTTGACATAGCTTGATCCCACTTTGAACTCTGGAACCTGAAAACTGATTGGAAAGATTTACTTACCATTTTGACACCTTTGCATGATGCTATCTAAAACAGCCTGCCTCCTCCTTCCCCAGCCCCAGCACACACACGCTTACACATTCCCTCCCTTCCCGGCATACACGTACATTCTACTATGTATGCCATGCTCATCTCTGGTCTTGGCAGTATTTCTAAAGCTGTCCTTAAATCTGTTCCTCGTCCTAAATTGTTTCCCCACTTTCCTTTAACCTTGCCTTTTCATGAAGCTTTTTCCTAACTCATGTCCCACCATTAATGGCAAATACCTGTGAGGGGATCTATAGTCCTATAAATACCATTTTGGCTCCCCTCATCCCCAGACATTCTGACTTCCGTGCTGCCTCAACACACTCACATTTCAGGGGACTTTAAGCGGTCTCATTAAAGTCACCAAATACCCCTTGTGTACTAAAGCAAGGGGCACTCATATTTCCTAAACTAATGTATTTTTCAATGACCTTTGGCTGTTATAAATCCAGTTTCTCCTTTTCTTCTTAACTACCTGTCAGAAGTTAACTGCTCAGTTCACCTTGCTGCGTCCTGCCCAAGGTACATCTTGGCATTTTTGAGGGATCTTTATTTGGGTCTCTTCTTTTTCTTCAGTGGTCTTACGTACTCTTGTGACATTAACTAAATTCTGTAAACTGATGAATCACAAATATATCCCCCTAGATCATTGTATATTCATCTCACCCTGGAAATCTCTACTCTTATGTCCCATTTATTTTTATTTTATTTTATTTTATTTTATTTTATTTTATTTTATTTTATTT
>NW_024424008.1:245358-257047 GCF_017311325.1 Ursus maritimus
TTTTATTTTATTTTATTTTATTTTATTTTATTTTATTTTATTTTATTTGAGAGAGAGAGAGAGAAAGCACGGGCAGGGAGAGGGGACAAGGGAGAGGGAGAAACAGACTGCCTGCTGAGAAGGGAGCCCGAAATGGGACTTATCCCAGGGTCCTTGGATTATAATCTGAGCTAAAGGCAGATGCTTAAACTACTGAGCCACTCAGGTGCCCCTGTCCCATTTATTTTAAACTCAAATACAGAAGAGATCTTTACTAATGCATCTTAAAACCTCTTCCAGTTTCCTCAGTTAGGAGACAGTGGTAGGAAAATTGCAACAATGACACAAGAAAAAAAACAAAAAGGGAACATACCTTGATTCCCTAAGTCAGTTGGTGATATCACCACTCACCAGTTTCCCAAAATAAAAGCCCCACAATTAACCTCACTTCACATATAATGTCCAAATAGTTTTTCTACTTTCAACAAGAAGGACTGAGCACACACTATAGTCTTATCTCCTTCACTCAGTCAAATGCCCAAAAAAGTTAGAACTGAAATTCTAGTCAAAAGGACTATGAAATTGTGGTATGGGGTAAAGAAAAACAAAAACATGCTAAGTTATGTTCGTAGGGGAATAATGTAGATATAAATTAAATCTAAACACTTATTACAAAATTCTCAATGTATATATGCTAAAAATATCAAGTTAAATATTTTCAAATTAAATGTTAAACTTTCAAAGTATAAGGGAAAGTAAATGAAACAAAGGTCTTAATCAATCAAACAGAAAGCATTAAGAAAGGAATGAAGAGGGGCGCCTGGGTGGCTCAGTTGGTTAAGCACCTGAATCTTGAGTTTGGCTCAGGTCACAATCTCAGTCAGGGTTGTGGGATGGAGTCCCATGTAGGCTCTGAGCTGGGCGTGGAGCCTGCTTAAGATTTTTCTCTCCCTCTGCCTTGCCCCTCTCCCCCCTCTTAAATAAATAGAATGAATAGGAGCAGATACTCAATTGTAGCGTGATTGAGTGAGGGGGTTGAAAAACCCTCCTCTGAAAAGAAACTGCAAAACTGGTAAATCTCTCAATAACACCATGTTAATACCCTGAAAGCCATCAGAAACATCAGCCCGTTCATGAAAACTATAGAACTTTGGGAAATAACTCCCACGTTATTGGCATTGTGGCTGGGGCTGCCCTCGTTATCCCCACTGCCTCCAGTCCTGTCAGCAGTGGTAACACAGGGACAGCTGACAGCTTTGTTCCACTGCCTGAGCTGGCTTCTTTGATTTGGAGCTTGTAGGTCAGTGTGGTGATGTTGGTGGCAGGCCAGTGGGGAGGCCCAAGGCTCTACTAGCTTGAGGTTGTGGCCGTCTTTGGGGTGAGCCATGGATCAGCGGACTAGCTGGGTATTTCATAGGGAGTTCTAGTGAACTGGCAGATGGATTTCCAGCCATAACATCAGTTACAAAGTAAAGGACTAAACACTCCTCACAAAAAGTAGACACTGTTAGGATAAAGACAGCAAGGAATAACTATACTCTGCACATTGGAGTCATACTGTAGATGCTAAAGTATATAAGTTGAAAGTAAAAAGATGGGAAAACATATACCATACAAACAACAACTATAAGATAGCTAGAGTGGCTATACCAGTATTGATGAATAAGTCTTCAAGACAGGAAATATTATGAGACAAAGATATTTCATAGTGAAATGAGGAGAAATATCAGAAAGATAGACATGTATAAATGCACATGGAATAACACTAGATTCCTAAAGTACATGAAAGAAAACTGACAAAATTGAAAGAAGAAATAAATGATTCAACAGTATTAGTTGGAGATTTTGATATCCCATTCTCATTAATTAGACAATTAGACAGAAAAACAGCAAAGAAACAGAAATCTTGAACATTATGAATCAAAAATGTCATTTATATCAGGAAGCCGACATCCCTAAGGTCCCTATAAAACAAGTGCACACTGCCTGTGTCCTGGTCAATAACTTGGGCTCTGGGCATCCCCACAACCTCTCCTCATCAGAATGAGTAGAAGGAAAAATCCCCCCCCCCCAGCAAAGAAAAGATAATGAGTCTGTGGCCTCTGCCACAGAATTGATGGATATGGATATAACCAAATTGTCAGAAATGGAGTTCAGAGTAATGATGGTCAAGATGATGGGTAGGCTTGAAAAAACTATTAATGAAAATATTAACGAGAATATAGAATCTCTAAGGGCAGAAATGAGAGCGAGTCTGGCAGAAATTAAAAATGCTATGAATCAAATGCAGTCTAAACTAGACACTCTGACAGCCAGGGTAAATGAGGCAGAAGGATGAATTAGTGAATTGGAGGATGGGATGGTAGAAGAGAAAGTTAAAACAGAAACTTGCCTCAAAAAAATCCAATCTCAAGAATGTAGATTACGGGAGATTACTGACTCAATGAAACGTTCCAATGTCAGAATCATTGGCATCCCAAGGGGGTGGAGAAAGAGAGAGGTCTAGAAGAGATATTTGAACAAATTGTAGCTGAGAACTTCCCTAATCTGGCAAAGGAAGCAAGCATTCGTGTCCAGGAAGCAGAGAGGACCCCTCCCAAGGTCAATGAGAACAGACCTACACCACGTCACATCATAGTGCAATTTGCAAATATTAGATCCAAGGATACAGTATTGAAAGTGGCCAGGGGAAGAAAATCCTTACATAGAGATGGAAAAATATCAGAATAACATCAGACCTGTCTACAGAGACCTGGCAAGCTAGGAAGGGTTGGCAGGGTATTTTCAAAGCTCTATCTGAGAAGAAATGCAGCCAATAATCCTTTATCCAGCAAGGCTGTCACTCAGAATTGATGGAGAGATAAGGACTTTCCAGGATCGGCAGAAACTGAAGGAATTCGTAACCACCAAACCAGACCTACAGGAGATATTAAGGGGGGTTCTATAAAAGTAAAAAGGCCCCAAGAGTGATACAGAACAGAAATTTACAATCTATAGAAACAATACTTCACAGGCAACATGAAATCATTAAAATCACATCTCTCCATAATCACTCTCAATGTGAATGGCCTAAATGCTCCCATAAAATGCCACAGGGTTGCGGATTGGATAATAAGACATGACCCATCCATTTGCTGTCTACAAGAGACTCATCTTGTACCTAAAGATGCATCCAGACTGAAAGTGAAGGGATGGAAAACCATTTTTCATGCCAATGGATCTCAAAAGAAAGCTGGGGTAGCAATTCTCATATCAGACAGATTAGATGTTAAGGATACTTCTAAGCAGGACAGAGCTGCATGGCTTAAGGAATGAGTTTTCCTTTTGGAACTGAGAGTGTAGGTATCCAGTGTGCTTTTTTGCTCATTTCTTACTGACTAGGTCCTCTGATTGCCAGTCTCTCTTGTTCTCCATGCTATTCCCATCCTCTTACAGAATGTTTAGAGCAACATAATCACCCAATTGGTATTTATTGACTCAAAATTTGAAATATTCCAAATAGTTTATATTTGTTAATAAAAAGAAATAAATGGGGGATGAATTGTTTTTCATATATCAAATTTATCTTCTTTGACAAACAACATCCTTCAGGGTTTCCATGGGAATAATGAAATGAGGCCTTGGACTGAAAAGTCTGGTGTCCCATTTGGCAGGATGGAGGCCATAATGGACCTGCACATGCCATCCTGTGGTCAGCAGTGGAATTGTTGTGATGGTCATACCAGCCCCATATAATCATTTAAGCATTCATTCCTGTAAGTAGTTTTTTGGAGTAGCCTGGTTTGGGGATAGAATAGTGAATACCTGTGCTATACTTTTATGGAAGTTATATTCCAGACAGAGGAACAGATGGTGAATAAGTAATTTAAATAATTACACATTGTGTTAAGGGAGGGAGGAAATCAAATATTTGTGTTGAAAGAAAATTACAGGGAGTAAGAACTAGTTGACATACATAAGTTAAGAAACATCTCACTGATAAGGAGGGTATTAGGTGAGACCTAAGGGTTGTTGAGAGGAGCGTAGAATGTTCTAGAAAATAACAACTGTGGGAAATGGGAAGATATAGAGCAAAGCTCTAGACAGATAAGAAGTGGATATGTTTGGAAGTAGGCTAGAAGGGCTGAAGCAAAGGAAAACGGTAACAGTTGGTATGGTAATACCTGAATGGGTATGTTGAAAAAATAGAGTACACTGCTCAGAATTAGCAGGAAATGACCTACTTATCATACATGCAACGTACGGCTGAATTTGAAAAACTTTATACTGAATGAAAGACACGGGACTCAAAAGAATGTATTATTTATTCTTTTATTTACAAAAGCGGCAGTAAGAGAAAAATTAATCTATAGTGAAAGACATCAACTCAGGGTTTTCCTGGCTGGGGTGGAGAGGGGTGATTGAGTCCAGAGAGGCAAAAAGGTACCTTTATGAAGTGAGGGAAATGTTCTGTGTCTGAATCGGGCTGGTAGCTACAGAGGCATGCATGTGTCAGAACTCTTTAAAGTATGGGTTAAAATATTTACATTTTATTGTCACAAGTTAAACAGCAACAAAGCTGATTTTAAAAAGAAAAAAGAGGGACTCACAGTCATTAACTGATTTGCTGAGAACAGGATCAGGATCCCTTTGCATCTCTAATATTTGGAAATCTTGAAAATGCTCCTTCAGAGTAGCCATTCATTTCTGGGGACACTTTTAGGCTCCTCTAGCTGTTTCTCCTGGGAGAAGCAAACATGTTCCTGATTAACTCTTCAAGCACCTTCATCTGATGTTTGTTTTAGTAACATAAGTCCTTTAGTTCTAGAATCTTCTCCACTGTTGTTTTTGAGAGGAGAGTGGTGAAGGAGGATAAATACACAGATGCAGTAATTGTGATAGATGATTTTACTTTGTTTGTGGTGATGCTATCATGTGTGTATGCGTATGTCCAAAGTCACCAAAATGCATACATCAACATATGCACCTTTTTGTGTAAGTACGCCACAAGAAAGTTGAAAAAATCATAACAAATATAGTTTTCTAAAACAGCTTAACATTTTAATTGAAAATGAAATTAAATATTGAGAAATCCTCAGATTTCTAGTGAATTTCTCATTACCGTTAACAATACAATATAACTATCTTCAGAAGAGAATCTCCTTTTCATTTTTTCCCAAAACTTCTTCATTGTGCAATCCATTGTCATCAGGGAACAGGCAATTTCTGGAAGGAAAAACCAACACTCAGCCTACCAAATGCTCCCTGTTACCAGTCTCAAAATATTGTGATTCTGGCAGCAATTTTCATGGAGATTTTCAAGCTTTTCTGGAACTTGCTGTATTCTGGAGCCTTCATCTTCTCTGCTTGCCTACTCCATTTCCCTAGGCTTTGGCACTGAATTAACCTTTTTTTGTACACTTCTGTTCATGTCTGAATTATTTTTTTCCCATACTAAAATTACTTCCTCAATGAAGGATAAGTTTTAAAAATATATGAAAGTGCAAAAAGAAAATTAAAATACCACAAGTCTCAGTATTGAGTTGGAATTTATTAGCATTTAGATGTAGTCCCAGAATCTTTTTCTATGCCTATGTATCTCTTTTTAGAATTGGTATCATCCTTATGGACAGATGTTTTTTTTCTTTTTTTTAAATATTATATCTTGATCATTTTTCACATCTTTACATGTGTTTTGCAAATACACTAGTTAAATGATACTTAATATTCAATTGCTCATTCTTCATATAGATCAAGACATGTATTTTCCTGTTTTGGGTTGTATAAATAATGAATCTATACATGTCTTTGTACTTTTCCCCCACAAATTCTATTTTAATAAAGAGATTCCAAGATGGAAAATTACATGTACTTTATAATACATTTCAATGGAAAGTTCTAATGTCCTTTTAAACAAGGTATAGCAACTTAGACTTGTTCTGGCAGGGTAAAAATCATTTTCAACTTAGTGGTCTGTGGAAGATGGCATTCTGTTTAAATCTTCACTGATTTGAATTGTGGACATATTTTTTACTGTTTCATCATGATGAGAAATATTAGTCAACTCAGGATTTATGATCAGTCACATCTCTCAGAGATCTCTTGTTCTGGGCATTTTGAAAATTGTTCCTTTCACTCTGGAGGGTTGCTAACCTCTGGGCCTTTTGTTCACAGACGTGACTTTTTTATTATGTTAAGTTAATCAGCATATAGTACATCATAAGTTTTCGTTGTAGTGTTCAACGATTCATTAGTTCCATATAACACCCAGTGCTCATTGCAACATGTGTACTCCTTAATACCCAACACCTGGTTACCCCATCCACTCTCCCCCTCCCTTCTGTAACCTTCAGTTCTGTAATGCAGAGTCCAGAGTGTCTCATGGTTGTCTCCCTCTCTGATTCCTTCCTATTCAGTTTTCTCTCCCTTACCCTGTGGTCCTCCACTCTATTCCTTATCTTCTATGTATGAGTGAAACCACATAGTAACTGTCTTTCGATGCTTGACTTATTTTACTTAGCATAATCCACTCCAGTTCCATCCATGTCGATGCAAACGTTGGGTATTCATCCTTTCTGATTGCTGAATAATATTCAATTGTATATATGGACCACATCTTTATCTGTTCATATCACAAGATGACTTTGTGCTAATATGCTATGATCCCAGATCAGTCGAAGTGGGGTTGGTTGTGATCCCATGACCCTTGGCTCACGGATCTTTTCCACAACATCCCTGAATAACCCTGTCCCTGATCTGCTTGGTTCTAACTCCATAGATGATGGGGTTGAGCATGGGAGGTCCCAGTAGATAGAGATTAGCAAACATGATATGTACCACTCGAGGCACATTATGTCCAAAGCGGTGGGTGAGGAAGGTAAAGAGGGCTGGGATATAAAGAGCTAAGATGACACAGATATGGGAAGCACATGTGCCAAAAGCCTTGAGCCGGGCTTCATCAGAGGGCAACCTCAGAACAGTTCTCAGAATCATCACATAGGATATACTGATGACAATGATATCAAAGCTAGCCACAGAGAAAGCCACAAAGAGCCCATACACACGATTGACTCTAGTATCTGCACACACCAGCTTCAGCACAGCCATGTGCTCACAGTATGACTGGGGAATGACGTGGTTGGGGCAGAAGGGCATCCCGGAGACCGTGAAGCAGAAGGGACTCACCCACAGCAACCCTCTTATCATCACAGCTGCTCCCAGTTTACCCACCATAGATGGGGTCAGAATAGTAGAGTGGTGAAGTGGGAAGCAGATAGCCACATAACGGTCCAAGGCCATAGCCATGAGCAGCCCAGACTCCACAGAAGAAAAGGCATGGATGAAGAACACCTGGATGAGGCAGGCATGGTATTCAATCTCATGAGCATGAAACCAGAGTATAGCCAGCATTTTAGGTTGGGTGGAAGAGGAGAGGGTCAGATCAGTGATAGCCAGCATGGCTAGAAAGAGGTACATGGGCTCATGCAGAGTGTGGTCAGTTCGGACTACATGAAGGACAATGATATTGCCAACTATAGCCACAAGATACATGGCACAGAGAGGAAAGGCAATCCAAAAGTGGTAATTCTCAAGTCCTGGGATCCCAAGTAGGATGAAGAATAGAGGATGTGAAGAGGTATTTCCTGAGGCCAGCATCACAGAATGGTTACTTGTTCTCCATTGTAATCTACTCTCTGTAGGTGATAATAATCAAATAAGTAATTATTACTATTTTTTAGATTTTGAAGGGTTCAACTGAATAATAGGGCAATTGGGCTTAACAGTAAACTGGAAGAATTTCAACTGTTTTAATAAATAGATTTTTGCACATAAAGTGATGCTACTCTTTATTTCTCATTCATATTTATGTCATTCAAAATGGAATCAAAGCATACTAGCTGCAAGTGTGATTTTTGTTGAAGAATCAATATTTTCCTTGAAAGTAGAATCTGCTAAGGGAAAACTATCCTGACAAATAATGTCAGTAATAGTCATTCTTGCCCTCCTATCCTTCAGAACTAACTGACTTGTTTAACCTTTCCCATAGGTTCTTTCCAGCCCTTCGTTTAAGCCACTTGGGCAGCTTTTCAGGGTAGGAAGCCAGTTTGGAAAACACTTTGGCTTAAAGGCTCATAGCAAGGTATGTAGTGATGTTGCGTTAGCTTTGCCTCTAGGAGTAACAGGAGAATTTGGGCTGGAGGATAACGGACTGATGATTGTACACCTGTAATTAAACCTATTATCTTTAGTGTATGTCCTCTAGATTAGAGTCCAGCAAACTTTTTAGTGTAACAGGTCAGATTATACATATTTTAGGCTTTGTGGGCTATACATCCTCCTGTTGCACTACTCAGTTTCGCCCCTGTAACCTGAGAGCAGCCACAGTCAATACAGAAATGTGTGAGTGTGGCTGAATGCCAATACAATTATGTTTATAATAACAGTCTGGAAGCTGGATTTGGTCTGCAGGCGATAGTTTTCTAAATCCTGTCCTGATGGTAAATTTTCATGAGGTGAACCCTGTACAGTGCACCATGCCTAGCACCTCTGTGCTTGGCACAGTATAGGGGTTTAATAAACATTTGCTGGAGCAAATAACAAATAAATGACGTTGTTCAGTGGCAATGGACTTTTTAACTGCTTAGCCATGTCTTAAAATCGTTGGAGAAACCTTGTAGACACTACTTTGGCACCATGGCCACAAGAGAGTTATTCATAATTCTCATGCTAGAGTCTGCTGTGCTGGCCCGTGAAAGACCTGAATGCCCTCCTCTGCCTATACTTGCTTTACATGGTCGATCTTGTTGGATCCCTCTGGTGACTGTCACCTCCCTAGGAGTCCATGACACAGAAGCTTACCTGGTTCTTAAAGGCACCTTTCCACTATTTCATCTCAGTTGACCTGAATCTTTGTTTGAGTCTCCTCCATAAGAGAAGCACCAGATAAAAGGAGTATCTTTTCAAATCTCCCATAACAAATCACCTGTTGGGACTAACAAGTGTTTCATTCAACCAGACCTAATGGTTCCTAAAAAGGGTTTCTTCGAGATCCCAAATAGACCTGACCTCTTTCTGATTTTCCCTAGCATTATAACATTATGAGAGATATGGAGCTCAGACTTTACAAATCTTGCTCTACATTGGAGGCTTTCCTATCCTACCTTGGTAATAGCTACAGGTTCGCTCAAATCAAATACTCCTATCCAGGTTGCAGTGAAAATTCAGACACACACATTATCTGGGGTCGAGGGCTCTAGTTTTATCTGCTCCTGCCCGGCCTGTTCTTCCAGTTATATGTGCTGTTTGAACCGGAGTCTTCCTCTCTCCCTCCCTTCTGCCTCCTGTATGTCACCCTCCATTTTTGAGGACATGGTCACTGAGGCTCACGGGCACCTGGAAAACATGCTGAGACCATCTTCATTCTTGCACTGGGTACTGGTGAAGATTCCTGCTAAACCTGTCATTTCTCAACGTGCACAATAATCTCTTCAATTAATTGTGGAAGAGGTTGCATTTTTGTAAATATAACACCATAAGCATTTACATTTAATTGTTTTTAACTCTCACAAGTTTCTGCCCATGAGCCTTAATGAGAAACTCACCTGTTCTCCATACTCCTTGCCTTTCTTCCCCTCAGACTTACGCACTCGGCCAGTGCAGAGTGAAGGCTCCCAGTCATGTGGAGTGGACAGGGAGTGTACCAATCTTGGCTCATTTTGTGAAGTGTGTGAGTTTTTCAATCCTATTTCTGAGGCAGGCACATGTTGTCAACTTGCTGCTGGGTGGAGGGAGGGATATGTGCAACCCTCAAGTGTCGGAAAAGAAGAACAATTTCCCTTCTTGCCCAACATTCCTTCCCCCTTACACTGCTTTTAAGTATGTCGTCCCTGCTGTCTATGGCCTAGACCTCTAGTGAGCCTACTGCTTACTGACAGAAAGAATTAAGTCATCTTTTTCAACATTATCACTGGGGTGATCACACACTGAACTTCAGAGTCGATTTTTCTCTTCTGTAAATGTATAATCTAACTTGTGAGAACTTGGCATAGCTTTTGGTTCAGAAAATATGGTTAAAAGAATGATATTTTCAGCATGCCTGGGTGGCTCAGTCGGTTAAGTGCCTGCCTTCTGCTCAGGTCACAGTCCCAGGGTCCTGGGATCAAGTATCGCATCAGGCTTCTTGCTAAATGGGGAGCCTGCTTCTCCCTCTGTCAGCTGCTCCCCCTGCTTGTGCTCTGTCTCTCTCTCTGACAAATGAATAAATAAAATCTTAAAAAAAAAAAAAAGGAAAGAACACTGTTCTCACACTGATGGAGCTCAGCTTTCATCTGTGAGTGTGGGTTTGAATCCATGCTGGTACCACTGGCTCTGTTGGTCTTCAATTACTCCACCATTACGTGGAGATAGTTACGTCTATCAGGTTAGCTGTGTTGCTCAGGCCTGAGGGTAAAGGAAAAAATGCGCTGAGAGCTTGCTAAGGAATAGTTGCAGGGACATTTAGACCATTTTCTCACTTTGGGGTGTCTAAAACCCAGGCTTAGAGCAATAATGCTGGAGCAGGGTAGGATTCAGATCCAGTGTCCATCATGGAGGGATTGTGTGGACGCAGCCTTCCTACTTTTCTAGAATTTCCATGGAAGACACAGTGTAAGCAGTGAATCTTCTCCCCATCTCTGAAGGAAATCCAGCAGTCAGGGATCTCTGGACCTGGAGCCCCCGGTGAGTCAGGCCATTCTGCGCAGTGTAACTTGCCTTGTCTTCCAGCTTCTTAGAGCCTCTGTGAGTCCCACTCTTCTCTGGGAAACACAGAGATGACTAGGGTACAAGCAAACCACTGACCTTGAGCTCTCCTTCATCTCTGACCATGAGTAGCTCTACGTGGCTCCTGTGATTCAGCTTTTAGCAGAGACTGTAGATTAGTACCTATTTAAAGACCTGTTCAAGTCTGGCCTCTCCCTTTCCCAAGCATGAGTTCTAACCCTCCTGGTAGGCCCCCCTGCCTCAATCTCTGGCTTCCTCTGAGACTAGAGACTAAAGCTGGAAGCATTAACCCCTAACTTTCCTCTCTCCACTGTATACACAATTGCAAAGGCTGGGGAATTGAGGGCATGGGAGTGCATGTGTGTTGTGGAGAATACTCAATTGTGAGTTTATCTGTATGCATGTATTTTTTGTTAGTCCAGAGTACGTTTATTTACCATTGAGATACTTTATATAGTGTGAAAGTGTGTTGATATGTTTGTTGCTGTATTTGAGAGATGTATTAATAGACGTGTGTGTAAGGCCTGGATTTGAATGTGAATGGTATGTGTATAATGTGTTTGTGTAGGTGTGAATAACCATTTGCATTAAGTATGCATATTAATTGGAATAACTTGGCTCTGTGAGTACAAGGGCACTGCATACACTGTGTACATATGCTGAGCTCCAAAGCTGATAGTGTGAAATGCTACATCAGTGTGTAGATAGATGGGTGTGTATAGGCAAAATGTGTGGGTTTGAAGAGGTGCGGACAATCTGTTGGTGCTTTCATATGTACCTAGGTAGCTCTGGTTCCGAGGCACTCCCACTTCTTCTTTTTTTTTTTTTTAATGATTTTTTATTATGTTAGTCACCATACAGTACATCCCCGGTTTCCAATATAAAGTTTGATGATTCATTAGTTGCGTATAACACCCAGTGCACCATGCAATACGTGCCCTCCTTACTACCCATCACCGGTCTATCCCAT